>NC_040017.1:27602560-27665060 GCF_000972845.2 Larimichthys crocea
CACTTGTTTCCCTCTGTAACATCTTTCTTGTCCTTCATCCTCCACCTCATCAGTCCCTTTTGTCACCTCGTTTATCAGTTACCCCACAGTCACTCAGCTTTCTGAAGAAGCTTCATCGACAGTGTGGTCCTCAAGTGATTATTGACAGCGATGACATAGATTAACGCCCTCAGTGTTTATCTGTCAAGATTGCCTTCAGATTTTTCCGTCAGTCAGTGACAGTGAAAATATTCTGCAGTTTTAAAAAGCCATGATAAAAACTGGAGGAGAATGTTTCTAACAAGACGAGGAGTCCACAGCCGTGCTGGCAGCTCTGTGAGGCTGAGGCTGATGGAAACGTCACAGGGTTTTCAGGTTTTAATTAAAATTTTGACCTGATGATGGAGCTTGGTGTAAAATCATCAGATCAGCAGTTATTACACTTCACCCCGAGGTGACATGAATATGTGAGACAAATCTCACAGCAACCCATCCAGTGTTGAGATATCTCACTGAAAACCACCACGAGGTGGAGGGACGGTCAGAAGATGAAAAACATCTGTCCAATCCATCCAACACTTACTGACATTTTTCTGATCACAAGTGTACGTCCATATAGGTGAAAGAATACAAAAACATAAGACCCAAATTGAAAGAATGTGTGAACATAAGGATCTGGGGATTGACTGGAAACAGTAACGAGATTAAAGCAGAGAGACACTTTGAATGATTAAGGAGTAATCGACTTAAACATCCTGAAGTCAAAGGGCATATAGAGGGAAATAAGGTTCACTTGGATGATGAAGATGACTATACAGAGAAAGTGATGATGCTAAAATGGGCTAAATGAATGTTCCAGACTAAGAAGGACAAAAAGGTTTGAATTGCAAATTTAGGGAGAAATAAAGTTCAAACTTTAAAGTTAAGTGGGGTTAGGGAGGAAGGTCACTTGCGTTCATCCGGTGTGTCGGCCTGTAATCAGGTCAAATTAAGCAGCGAGGTGAAGCAAAGAGACGAGTTCAGCCGGAGTTTCCACAGTGAGAACATTGTGGCAGTTCCCGGGTTTAAGTCTGGCTTCAATCGCTGTGACTTTCAGGTTAATTTCAAAGGCGCTCAGCTCGTCTGTCATGATAATCCTCCTCAGTTTCACTCTCTGGGGATTAGGCTGTGTGCTCACTTTTTAATGTCTGTCAGGCTGCGCTGCCTAACAACCTTTTTACTGCCTTTGGATTTAGATATTTCTCCTTCCTCGCCACCTTTTCTGTCTGTCTGCCTGTCTGTCTTTAGTTTGTCATCATTTCGTCTTCTTTTGTTCCCTGCTGTCGCATTATCTTTTTCTGTCTTTTATTGTATTGTACTCCTCCCATTTCCTCGAATCTTTTCGCTCTGTTCATTATTAGTTCTGTGTGATTCATTTGGATGAATCGAGATATTTAATATTTCTCTTTTCTCTCAGGTTGCCATTAAACAGATGAACCTGCAGCAGCAGCCGAAGAAAGAACTGATCATCAATGAGATTCTGGTGATGAGGGAAAATAAAAACCCAAACATAGTCAACTACCTGGACAGGTTAGACACACACACACACACACACACTTAGTTAATATTCTGAGGAGGTCATTTTTACAACCTCACCTAAAAGTTGTCAACCATCTGCCTTCAACCAATATGTTTTCACTTCTGCATTGTTACCCTCAAAATAGATCAGATGATACCTACAGTGACTGACAGGTGACTGTCTGTGTCAGACAATGAGAAAATATTCATAACACACCCAGAGGAGGCTGCAGCTTTAAAAATGGAGGATTTATATTTACCACCGAGCTGTGAACTGTGAGGGCTCAGTTCACTGTGGCTGTTGCCGTGCCAACCCACTGGACATGTAGGAGGGAGGGGGTGGGTGGGTGTCTGGTTGCCGTAGTTACCTGTTTGTCTTCTAAGACATTGAAGACCACATGCAGGACTGTAATGCTGTCATCCCCATGGAAACAACATTTTTACTGATACTGATTTACTGTGTGTGTGTGTGTGTGTGTGTGTTCTTTCTTTCTTTCTTTCTTTCTTTCTTTCTTTCTTTCTTTCTTCTTTAATTTATTTATTCATTGTATTTAATATCAGTTGGTACATCACGGTCCATGAAACACAAACTGATGAATAAAAACATTGGTACATCACGGTCCATGAAACACAAACTGATGAATAAAAACAACCAATAAAATGAATGTTCCCTTTATTACAAATATAGTAATAAACTTTGTTGATATTTATTTAATTTATTTATTATATTAGATAGCGAGTTTCATTTGAACACAGGTCCTGTCATTAATATCGTTACCTGCATATGTTAATGTTTTCTATAGTTACCTGGTGGGTGACGAGCTGTGGGTGGTGATGGAGTACCTGGCTGGAGGCTCGTTGACTGACGTCGTCACGGAAACCTGTATGGATGAAGCCCAGATAGCTGCGGTGTGCAGAGAGGTAGGAGTCAGGAAACACACCTGACACCATCAGCTGGAGGAGCCCTGGGGCTGTCTATGCTACTCGGTACTGGGTTATTTCAGTCGATACCTTAGAGGTACTCAGCCCGGATGATCTCGTAAAGTTTTATCATGAGCTTTGGAACATCCCCCAGAAAAACAGACTTATAAATAGCAAGTGTGGAGAGCTAAAACAGCTCCGCTTTCCAAAGACCACCACATTTAGTGGATGATCTGTTATACTACAGTATGATTGGTCTGAAGACCTCAGCTAAGGCTCTGATAGACAATCCACAAAATCCAGGCTGAAGGACAAGTAGGACCGGGCCCCGATTTTGTGGAATGACCTCCCTGAGGACATCAGTCCGGCAAGCCTTTCCCTCTTTTAACAAACTCTGTCTGTCTGTCTGTGTGTCTGTCTGTGTGTCTGTGTGTCTGTCTGTCTGTCTGTCTGTCTGTCTGTCTGTCTGTCTGTCTGTCTGTCTGTCTGTCTGTCTGTCTGTCTGCAGTGTCTCCAGGCGCTGGAGTTCCTCCACTCAAACCAGGTCATCCATCGAGACATCAAGAGTGACAACATCCTGCTGGGCATGGACGGCTCCGTCAAACTTAGTCAGTCTACAGCGGCTTGTTACGACTTTATCTCCAGTATATTGCTGTACTACTTGTTTTGTAGTTGGACCAGCAGAGGGAGCTCTGACTCTATTCAGACCAGTAATGAAGCTGAAGTAATAAACATGGAGGAAACATGGTTACATCAGGCATCAGCACTTAGATTTAAACACGTGTTCAGTGGGGGAGACAGCATGTTATATGCAGATTAATGAAACATTTCAAAGTGATTCTTGATTAGTGTGTCCATCTGATGTGAAACCACGGCCTCACTTTGTCCTCTCTCCTCTCTCCAGCTGATTTTGGGTTCTGCGCTCAGATCACTCCGGAGCAGAGCAAACGCAGCACCATGGTCGGGACTCCGTACTGGATGGCTCCAGAGGTCGTGACCCGTAAAGCCTACGGCCCCAAAGTGGACATCTGGTCCCTGGGAATCATGGCCATAGAGATGGTGGAGGGAGAGCCGCCGTATCTGAATGAAAATCCACTCAGGGTGAGGATAAGTGCACTGAATGTGTTTACTGTAGCCTGAAGAGATGAACACAAATAATCTGAATATTATAAAAACAGTTTGACCTTAAATATCTACTATATTATCTCTATAATATCTCTATTAAACAGTCGTGATGTACTCCGGTCAGTGCTGATATTATCACAGTTACAAACACTGACATCACAGTCTGATTCTTAAATCCACCACTGGATGGCACCAAAGTAAAAGATAATAACATCCTACACACACACACAGTGGTGTAATGCGTGTTTGCATGTTTATATTCATGGGATATAGTTTTGACATGTCACTCGTGTGTGTTGCCTAGGCACTGTATCTCATAGCAACCAACGGGACGCCGGAGCTGCAGAACCCGGAGAAACTGTCGACAACATTCAGAGACTTCCTGAACCGATGTCTGGAGATGGACGTGGAGAAGAGAGGCTCGGCCAAAGAGCTGCTGCAGGTGTGTGTGTGTGTGTGTGTGTGTGTGTGTTATTGAGACATTCACCTGGTTAAATAAATGGAAACTATGGAAACATTAGAGGGCAACATAACTGACTAACAGAATGATAATGACAATAAAAGCCACCAACGTTACTCAGACGTTACTAAGAAATTATATTGCGAGAGACAGAGTCATAATTTCATGTTTCTCTCGATATTAGATACATAACATTTATAAATCTGCCGCCCTGCTGTTGTTTGGAGGGTCGGCGTCAGGTTACTGGGCTGGTTAGTGACGACACAAGCGGCAGAAAAATCCATTTACACTCCGCTAACATCGAGTGGCCTTCAGACAGCGTTTGAGAAATACAAAGTGATCCAGCCTCAGACAGACACACAGACAGGTAGGCAGGTGTGTGGGTGGAGGTGTAACTGGGCAGCAGAATGAGTTATGCAACTGTGCGATGACTCAGAGCTCCAAGGTGAAACTGGGACTCGTTAAAGAAGTTTATTACAAAACGGAATATGAAGGCAGTGATAGGTAACTGCACAGAGGACGGACATTATTACATTTCATTCATATTTTAACTGATGAATCGACTTTTGCTTTTTCTGTCTGTGCACAAGGAACTAAAACATTTCTCTTTTCCTTCCTTACTCCCTCCCTTCTTTTGTCTCTTACCTCTCCTCTCTCTCCTTCTTCCCCTCCCTCAGCATCAGTTCCTGAAGATGGCGAAGCCTCTCTCCAGTCTGACTCCTCTCATTGTTGCAGCCAAGGAGGCTGCCAAGAACAACCGCTAGCTTTGCACTCATTATTTTGTCTATCCACCCCCCTCTCTCTCCATCCTCTCTCTTCTTCCCTCTCTCTTCTTCATGTGGGAGGACGGTGATGGGTTACAAAACTCTTTGATGGAATGCCTATAGTCTTTCTCTTCTTCTTCTTCTTCTCTTTGTCTTTTGTAACCTGCACCACCTGCTCCTTCACCCTGTGACCTTTGACCCTAAGCTCGACCTCCCTAATCGACCCCCCTGCCCTCCGCCCGCCCCTCGGCCTCCCACCGGGAGAATCGAGGGTAGTTTCTCGCTGTAACTACTTTTTGACTCTCCACTGGACTCGGACAGGAAGATGGGAGCGGAGGGCTGACTGGATGACATCATTGGTTGATCTGTGATCAAGTAACGTCATCGGTGACATCATCACCCCCTCAGCCAGTACGAACAGCCCAATATGAGAGCCCAAAGACTCATGGGAGTTTTTTTTTTAAATCAATGTTTGTTAGTTTTTTTTTTTCTACCTTGTCTGTAAAAGCTGTGGACCACCCTCTGCTGCAGACTGTGTGTGTGTGTGTGTGTGTGTGTGTGTGTGTGTGCGTGCGCGCACGCGTGCGTGTGCGTGCGTTAGTTGAGGTCCTAGCTTCCTGTCGTGCATCTGAGTTTCAGTCAGATTTATTTCCTCCGTTTCAAAGAGCATTTGTTGATTTTCTCTTTTTTTTTTTTTATCTGCTTTTCTCTGTATGTGTGTGTGTGTGTGTGTGTGTGTGCGCGCACGTAGTGTGTATTTTTGGTCATGGGGGGTTGTGTTGGGACATTGATTAAGTCGATTGTAGTGTTTACCTTCTGTAGTTTTGGACACGGAGCAGGTGAGGTTTGGTACTTTGTCTTGTCTGCAGTGTGAGCTCTGAGTTGCAGATTGTTAATATGAATTATCATAAAGAAAAAAACGCACCCAGAGCCATCGATGGACTGAGTTTAGACAGAAGACAGAACAGATGCTCCAAGATGTCTTTCCAGGAGGACCAGTGTTTATATTTTTAGGACAAGTTTTTATCATGAGGTTGTCACAGTTGCTGATATCGGACCAGCGTTTCCCATTGTACGGGTACCTGCAGGGCTCAAAATGAGACTCAGAGTGCAGGTCCGGTTGTTTGCATGTTAAATTTTCTTACTGCTGTCAGAGAAGCTGGATCCTGAAAGAAGAGAGATCTGAGAAAAGGAAGAGAGGCAGCTACTGTTGTTATTTTGTTTTTGTTTGACATGAATGAAAATCACTCCACTCGTTTATTTTTGTGATAGACAATAGAAAAACTCAAAATCGATGCAGCTGAACCAGAGATTACATTCTCCCTGCTGCCTACATTACCCACAATGCAGCTTGACTGCTGATCATTCTTGAAAAAGTGAATCACAGTGAACATGAAGCATGACGTTTTACTTCATTTCACTCGTGTTATCTTCATGTCAGTCATCCGACACTGAAATGAGCAAAACACTCACGTCCTCCTTTAAAGCTGATGCGGTGTCCAAAAGATTTTCTACATGCACAAATCTAAAATCAGGTCATCTTCAAAAATCTAAATGCCATGTACAAATGTATAATGTTTACCCATAACACTCGGTCCATCTGCGGCTCTGGGACTTCACTGTCTGCGGACTCCACACTGAGACTGTGAGGGAGAGAATGTGCATGTCAACAACCTTTTTTATATGGTACGTTTAAGAAAAAATAATAAGTGAGTTGTGATAATGCTGAAACGTAAAGTGACGATACATGAAGGATGCTTGTGTACGATAGGAGAAATCATATCTTAATCCTATTTTCAGAAGACAAATAAATGCTGCGATGGTACAATGTTGTTGTTTCTGACTGTTGGATCCCAGGAACGCTCTGAACATAAGGTGTATATTTTACATGCAAAACAAAAAAAACAATGTTTCAGCCTTTGTTTACGGACTGTTTTTTTATAATTGATCAATGTCAGAAAATGAGTTCATGACCTAATTTTGTTTCTTTATTTTCTGTGAATTAAAGCAACAGAGCCTTTCTTGACGACAAACAAACATCCTGTAACTGATTGGTCACAGGTTCAAATCCTGCAAGAGCCAAAGTTTCTATCAGCAGCCACGGTTGTTCGCTCTGCATTTGAACATTTGAAACACCTGCAATGTAAATACACACCAAACATTTCCAAAACATGGAGTTGTTTTTATTGATTTATTTTTTAGTTTTTTTATGTAGTGATAATGTACCTCTGGCCTTAAACTGTTTCAAAGGTGCAAGACTACTTTAGTACCAGTCTGATGGCAACATTTTGAGGCAACAGTGAATAATGTTGTCAGCGCTTTAAGGCTGCAGCTAACCATGATTTTGGTTATCAATTAATCTGCTGATTATTTTTAAAACATTGTGAAAACATGTTCATCACGGTGGCCGTGTGATGTCTTTATGCAACCAACGCTCCAAACCCAAAAACATACAGCTGATATGAAGTAATAAAAGCAGAATGATTGGCAACTAAATCATTCATCGATTGTCAAAACATTTGCAGATTAATTTTATAATCAAGTGTGGAGAGACAAAAAAATCATCAAGACCACATGTTTGTGATCCTTGTGTGGACCGTGACAGCACGCAGCTGTTTACACTGACTGGATTAAATCTGGGTTAAACTGCCTGAAACTGTTGCCACTGTGTGTTTGTGTTACCTGGTCTGAATCCCCCTGACACAGAGCTGGACCTGAAGAACTGTTCTGATTTTCTCTGAGATCACATGAAAACCACAGCATGTTTCTTTGAATTACCCTTCAGCCTTTGGTAAAATGTTATTTTTACCATTTAATTTCATTTTGAAGAGGTCATATCAATCTGCCAGTGTGTGCTGATGTGATGGATCAAACCGTATTTATGATGAACCTGCTGCAGTGAGATGAGTTTCATAATGTTATGTTTGATACATTCTCAGTTAAATAGTTGTTTCTTATCTAAACCTTTCAGGAAACGTCATGGCAATAATCTGCCCTCTCTCCCAGGGGAAATATTTTTAATACTCCAGCATTTCAGTATGGAGGCAGATCCATGATGGGCTGTCACATAATGACAAGCCAAGTCATACTGACATGTTCAGCAGTTTTCATTTTTAGAGCTTGTTTCGTTTGGCCAACAGACAGCAGGGACGTTTCAGTGTAGATAACGTGAATGCCACTGCAGTTCCTGAAAGACAGGAGTCTGAATTTCTTCCACCTGCATAAACACACTTTTAGCTGCACGTGAGAATTCTGCTTCAGCTGCAGAGGAGACACAAAATGGCTTCAAATGACACTGCTCTTATGAAAGAGGATCCGTCCATGATCATCCTTTTTTCTTTAGTTTTCACAAAAATGTGCTGACCATCACATCCAGCCTGATAAATGAGCCTCTGTAGGAAACAAATGGACCGCTGTTGGGTTGATGATGTGTTACAAATACTGCTGGACCCTAGAACAAGTTAAATATTATGAATTACTTTGGTAAAAATAATCATTTTACTGTATGAAGTGAGCATCAACAGGCAGGGTACAGTTGACGGGGGATTCAGACTCGGTGCAGTCTAAAGGTCTAAGAAAGGACTGGGTTCAGTCCAGAATGAGGCGGTCAATGAAGTCTTCACTCCTCAGTGTATCAGAGCCATAATTTATCTGTTTGAGTCATTTTTTGATTATTTGAAACAACTCTGAGAAATGAAAAGAATAAAACTGTACAAAAACTGAATATCTGGTCTGCTTTTGTTCGTCCTAAACGTGTCGTTAGCTGAGTAGACTGTTAAATTTAAACACTGGGATTATTTTAAGACTCCTGAAAACTCTAAAGCTTTTCTGTAAGTCAATTATATGATTAGCGTTCTTTGCTTGAGTCTGGGCAGAAAATCCGTCTGTCTGTGATGGCTGCCTGCAGCCATCCTCTCGCCATCCGTCTAACTGTGAAATTAGATCGCACCTATTTCTCTTCTTCTAAAAGGTGCTAATTACTGATTGCTTTCATCTGCAGGATAATGGGGAATGACTTCTGTGGTGGAGATGAGGCTGTACTGCAGTGTGTGAATCAGTGTTAACTGACTGAGGCACAAACACCTGTAACTGTAAAATTAGTAAAATGTGTATTTCCTTTCACTCCCATCTCCTTCCTCCTAATGTCTTTATCTGGACAGTACAGTGGACAGTCTGTCTGTGGCAGTCTTGTTGTGTCAAACCAATATGATGTTATTTTTTACCAAACCTGCGCTGCACGCTCACATGGACACTGCTGTGCTACATCTACACCTCAACGTGGAAAATGCTACCTGGACTAAGCAGCACTGGGAGGGTTTTTCTCTGAGGAGCTGTGGAAGTCCTTGGTGGATGAGTTCATGCCCGTTTCTACCATGGAGGACTGGAGGACCATCGCAGGTTCTGTCAGTGCTGGAACTTTCCAAACTGTGTTGGCTCTATAAGTTGTAAACGTGGTGATCCGGCTGTTTGTACGTGAACTACCAGGGGATGTTCTTTCTCAATTTACCCACTATTACTGTACCACGCTAATGACCACAACAGTCTCATGTTGCCATGGAGACCGAGTTCTCGTTAACCAACTGTAATTGTCTTCCAGACAGATACAGTGACGCAGGATTTCGGCTCTTTCTGGATGATTTTCTGCTCTCTTTATTTATTCTCTTCTTTCTGCTTCTCTCATTCATTCAGTCTGTTCTCCCTCGTGCATTAAACATTCGGTCTCTCTCACAATACAAAAACACTTGTGTGTCTTCCTCTGCCTGTGCAGTGTGGAGAGTAATGAGGCTGGTTTCTGCTGAGGTGGCAGAGGAGGAGTGACAGAGCGTGACGTATCATGACAAGGACAAACAACCACAGAGGCTGAAAGTGAAATGAAAACAAGAGCAGTGTGAGATGACAAAGAAGAGACGTGGAATTAGATACAGAGGAGGAGTGTAGCAAAACAGGAGGTTTAGAAAGGGCTGAGAATTAAGCTCCAGGTGCCCACCTCCTAATACTCACATAACAACATTGCATGGAAACTGTCACAAAGTTGGAAACACACTAAGATCTGCCTTCACTGCCCAGCACAAAGATCGAATTTAAGTTTTATAGAATAATGTTTACACTAAAGTACATCCTGGTTTCTCAGAGAGAGAGAACGCGTGTCCTTATTCCCAGTCATGTTTGCAGTCATGCAATCTGCTGTGTGTGTTGATTGATATCCCATGGTGTTGCAGTGGACCCCCACCTCCTCCTCTTCTTTTATTGCTCGCTATTGCATAACAACCTTCACTGCAGAGGAAGAGCACTGCAGAGCACACACACACACACACACACTTTACTCTGTACAGTCTCTCCTCTAAGCGTGTTCACATGCTTTGCTCATTACAAAGAAAACTCGATGAGCTCCATTTTAAACACATCAAACACGATCTCAGAGGTCAGGGGTCAGAGGATAACACGAAATTCAGATTCAAATTCTTCTAGTAACATTTAACTCAGACGTTTTGTTGTTTAGACACAGCATCAACCTTAGACATAACCGTTCATAGCAGAAGAGACATTGGGTAATAACTTAAACATTAGATTTTTCTTGTGACTTCTTGTCTCATTGCTTGTAACTGTGTGTCTGTACTAGACGCTGTTGTAAGAGAAGAATAATTCGCCACCATGTTGTAGCATAGCAGCCGAACTCTCCACTTACTGAAAATCAAGAACACCATCCATTTGTTATCCTTTATTCTTCATTTAATATGATGTCATGGCAGTTTCACACGGCTCTCTATGATGATCAGTCAAGAATTATGCCTACATCTGGAGGTACAATGGGCAAGTTGAATATGTAGTACCAAAGAGTACCATGAGTGAGTTTAGGGCCGAGTTGTACCGTACTACACCATGCAGCGGACACAAGGCTTAATTCCCAGTGTAATACATTGTAGTCTGTGTTCAGTGCGGACCTCATCCAATAACCTGCAGTTCTTTTTCTGTGTCTCATGTTCAGAAGAAATGCTCAAACCTCTCTAATTTCTACAACTCATGGACAAATTATACAAATTCAGATTTCCCCTTTAAGAATAAATAACACTGCAGTCTGGTACATGTGAGCCTGACTGACTTTTTGTGAGGAAATGTGCTGAGCAGCAGAGCACAGAGTGCTGCTGAGGCATACGTCGTGTTTAATGCTCCTCGTGCCATGGCCAGCAGGGATCTTAATGGGCTGTTCATCACTCTGCATGACTGCGAGAGAGGGAGGTGAGGAGAGAGGAGGCGAAGATGATGGGGAGTGTGCAGAGAATGATAAACATGACGACACAAAGAGATTTGATTTTCCATTTGAAGGTGTCAAAGAGAAGAGTTGTCCTCTTTTCTTTTTCCTCTGTGAACAGAGTGAAGTCTCATTTCATCTGAGTGAATGAGACTGAGAGAGGAATGTCATTTGATAGAGCATTATGTTACAGTCAATACATGCTGACTCACTGTCATCCACTGTGAAGCAGTTGAAGTCTGTAGAAGTTTAGTCTGTCTCTTTAATTTGTAGTTTTATTCATGAACTCTGGCTCAAATAAGTATGAGCAACCTTCATCAGCAGTGTCACAACCAGCTAAATAATCAGCCGTGACACTGAAAATCTCTCCAAGGATAACCTTTAAAAAGCACGTTTAGTCACGTCTACATGTGCTGTGTGTATTAGAGCAGAAAGACAGAATGAAGTTTTTCTTTGTCAGCAGTGCGATCAGATGAAAGGAGCAGAATCATTACTTCATCTGCAAAATCTGGTTTAAAGTGAAACTGGCAGGTATTTCCTGCTGAGAGCATTCGAGATGCAGGTGCTTGTATTCAGTAACAAACACTTTAAACAGACTCTGCTGCACAAACTACAGGGAAGTTAGAGATTTGCTCATGATTGATTATCATGCTGAACATTCAGAACTGTCTGCTTTGTTATTGTGTTTTGTTGACCTGTGTGTCATCGACACATCACTTCATCACTATGACCCACACGTTGGTGCTGGAAGTTTTCTGTCTGTGTCCATTACCTCTTAGACTAAGTGTTTGCAGGTGAACAGATGTTTTACTGGCTGTCAGCACTCACGGACTGCAATAAAGCTGTTTCCTGTGTTTATGATAATCTCTCTCTGTGTGTGTGTTTGTGTAAGTGTGTGTAGGTGTGTGTGTGTGTGTGTGTAAGTGTGTGTGTGTGTGTGTGTGGAAGGCATCTCCTTGGTACAGGTTGCTGTTGTAATGGCTCTGTTACCGTGGCGACCCATGCATTGTTGACCAGATTCAATGCATTATGATTAAAGGTGCGCCAGGTCGCCATGGCAACGCTCTGCGTAGGAGTTACATAAGCGGAGAGAGGGGACCCCAGTGATTGTGTGTGTGTGTGTGTGTTTGTGTGTGGTTGATATTTGTGTGTACATCTCTTTGTGAGTCTATGTGCAGCTACACTGTGTGCGTGTGTGTGCGTGTGTGTGTGACCTGAAGCTAAAGGAGGTTATATTATCCTGTGATAACTTGCTGTCTGTCTGTCACTCTTCTAACCTGTATTTATCGAGGGAAATGTAACAGTCGGTGAGTCCTGACATGCTTCACACACAGTCACACCTGGGAACTGCCCAGTTCAACCACAGTGTGCTGCTGTCGGGCTTTGAGCTGCTCTCATGAAGCTTTGTGTCTTATTCTATTTAGAGAATGTTATGAACATGTGTAACTGTGTGTCCTGTCAAGCCGCAGGCTTCATTAACTGTGTGCTGACACGCTGTTTCATCTGCAGGCCTCTGGATTTAAAGGATTTGTGACTCCGTTTAATTGAAAGTTTTTCCTTCCATTTCTAAGTTGAAGATATTTCTTACAGAAACAGTGATCCTGTCTCTGCAGCAGAGTAAATGCTTTGTGTTAATGTTTGTGCTGATGCTTTGTGTTACAGAAAAGTTGAGACTATTTGAAATTCAGACCAGGCCAGGTCTGATGGTGGTTGTGTAATAACAACATTTCCTTGTGTCTGGAAACGTCTTGTGCTCTCTTGTCAGCAGGTGTTTGCACTGCTCTGCCTGCTGTAATGGATTTACTACCACAACAACTACACTGATGTAAACGAGGGACACAGATTCAGCAGCACCCGCCGACAGGCCCATTTAATGATGTTACACAACTTTGTTGCTCTGTTTGTGGTTACATCCTGTTGTGATGCTGCGTCGTGCAAAGAAAGGCTTTTCATTACATAAGATATAATTCAATAGGAGGAGGAAAGAGACGCAGTAATACTTTCATTCACAGTTTCTCCGAGGAAAGATTGATGTTTTAAAAACTTCCAGGATTGTATGTTCACATTATTAATTAAATGCTGACACACTGTTATATAAGGAAACATTATATATAAAAAGAATATGCAGCTCAGTCTGTCAGGAACATGTCAGCATACGTCTTTTGCATATTCAGTGAGTCATTTCTCTTTCACCATCCAAGGTTAAACCAGTCATGAGCAGTCAGACGCATATCCACTTTCTAATGTCATTTTATTTGTTCATAGAAAATTCTACAAATCTATAAAAGTAATACTTGAACACGTGATTGGTAACATATTCCTAATGTCTGATTTGTTTGTTCCTGTAGTCCTTTAAAGTAATCTATCATCTCTGAATATGTAATATATTCATGAATATAACACTTGGTGTGTGAGGTGAACAGGCCTAATAAAATGATGCAGGAACACACCTCAACATCAAACTGGAATGTTTGGTGGATGGAAGCGTTACTGAAGTACAAAGACTTTGTGTAAGTTTTCTGATTTGTTATGTTTAAATCTGACAAAGACTTTGTGTAAGTTTTCTGATTTGTTATGTTTAAATCTGCAAATGAGGCATAATCTAATGCTAATGAATTAAATTGAAATATACAAAGTGTAAATAATTTTCTTTCCATTATTCTGCCCAAAATCTTAAATTGACCAATGCATGAAAAAAGTGATGAAACATTTTTTTAGTGTCTCACTTTATAATAAGAAGATTTGATATTAAACATGAGCTCTGTCTATAACTGTTTGTCTTAAATTATAAATCTGTTCTCTGTGAATGAATGAGTCCGCAGAGCATCGAACAATACAATAAAACAAAACAAAATAACCCATCAGATAAATGTATTTATGTTTCTCTATCAGCATTACAGAATCCCACAGATGTAAATTATATTTTTATTGATATTTCTTTGTTGGCTCATTTGATTTTAATTAATAGGGGCTGCTGGTGACGTCAGCAACAGGTTGGTGGAGCCCCTCGCGGACGCCTCGTGCCTGCAGTTCTCCTCCCCTCCTCGCGCAGACGGAGCGCGTGCTGGTCCTCACAGCGAGCTCGAGAGCCTGCACTGCTGCTGCACGAGACTACTGCAGCACAGGGCTCGTGCGTCAGACCGTGTTTTTTAAACGTTAACGGTAAAGATAAAAACCGACGGAGGTACCGGAGAGCCGAGCTGCACACAGACAGGTGAGGACAGGTGAGACCTTTGTTCATGCTGCGCAGTGAACGAGCTTTATATTAAACTGTAAATGTCAGTTTGTGTTAAAGCATGAATGATGTTTTATTTTGAAAGTCATCAGTCCTGCGTGTTCTGCGGGTTAAAGCAGCTCAGCGATATTCGCACGTCTGCTCCCTCTGTGCTGAACATCTTTAAACCTGCTCACTTTGATTTCAACACATTTGATCTGATGTGACCTCAGAGCTGCGACTCATTTCTACATGTTTAATTTAAGTTGATGTCAGCAAACGTGTTTTTACTCCAACTCCTGCAAAGTAAGTTTAAACCGTGTGAGCAGGAGGACGTTTCATTTTCTAAATCTGTTTTCGCTGCTTGTGGAATAAATGTATAGTTACTGTCTATAATATAGACATATAGACATATAGACATATAGACTCTATATCATTGCACTGTTACATTTCTCGAGCCCTGCAGTCTCAGCACATGCTTGTCCTGATGTTGGATCATGACTGTCCTGGTTGGAGGTTTCTCCTTCTGCAGTGTCCACAGATCACAGTCCATATGTCGTGGACATGGAGCTCCAGCTGCATTTTCCTTCAGGTTGATTTTTAGTGGCATTGTTGTGATTCACTGCGGAGCACAGATGGTGAATCACGTCTGTCAGGCTGCTTCATTGTTAGGTCAATACAAATCAATACAACGCACACTGACACGATCTCAAGGTTCAAGATTGCTGCTCATTCAGTACAGTTCTTAGTAGGACATCAGATACACAGTCATACATTCATCACCCAGCCAAGGTCAGTTCATAGACCTGCAGCAGTGTGAGGAGTAATGGCTGTGAATGGATATGATAATGTATGCTCTTGTTTTTATCATCACCAAGTCCCAGCTTGACATCAGGGCAGATGTTCACAGTAATACTGCATGTGTGCATCAGTTTGTTTCACCCACAGTCATTTAAATCACATTGACAAACTGATGATACACCATCAGACATAATCAGTTCATCAGCTTGTCCTCTGAAAATCCAGGTTTTGGATGCAAGCAACGATCTCTCCTACCCTGATGTGGTGAAGTAAATATTGAAGAAGTGATATCTGATCAGAAAGGTGCTGTGTTGATGACAACAATCTGTGGAAAAATAAGGAAACTATGACAGTATGAGCCCACCTGTGTCTGTCTAGACTGGCAACAAGATCAAAAAGTGGCTGATGTATGTCACTCATGGTACTCACTGTTGTCCACTGCTGCTTTTCTTACAGTATGTCACCGGCATGTACTGATTCTTACTGCAGTAAGAGTGGTAGGATAACATGACATGTTATTCCAGACACATGTACCACTTCTTCAAACTTAAATTGCCTGTAGGTGTGAACGGGTATTTGTCTCTGTGATGAACTGGTGACTTGTACCCCGCCTCTCACCCTAAGTCAGCTGGGATTGGCTCCAGCTCCCTGCGACCCTGATGAGGACAAGCGGTTAGGGAAAATGGATGGATGGTCAAACTCATCCAAGGCCACAATTGCTTTGCTGGTGCACAGAGCTAATATTGTGATGTAAATATATCACTGACACGATGGCATACAACCTGCCACAGGACAAAAACAAGAGCACAACACTGATAGAGTCAGTCACATTATGTTATTAGAAGTGTAAACGTTAGTGGAACATGATGTAGGTAACAAACAGAATCAGCATATGACATCTTGATTGTGCGGTAGGTAAGCACACACAGGAGGGATGTTTCTGGGATCAAACCACAGCATTCAGGTGCCTGAAAGATTTCTGAAATGATTAGTCTTGGATTTGCAACCTAGTCTGGCTCGTGATCCTCTTAAATCCCCAAATTCCTAAAGGTTCTTTTGTGTTTGGAGCTTACACTGAGAGATGATGAACACATTGTGTTGTGATATATTTCAGACACATGCAGTAGCAGTTCCCCTTAGGACCCACACACCTGGAGCAGACATCATGTAAACACACACACACACACACACACACACACACACACACACAGCGTCGTGATGTAACAGCTCCTCTGAAGCTCTGCAGCGCAGCCTCATGACTGACACAAAATGTCTTCACTGTCGTCATAAAAAGTCCTGTTTACTTTCTGCTGAGCCTCCGTGTGGTTCTGTGTGACGTCAGTGTTGCTCCATCATTTCAGGCTACAGCACAGCAGACAGTGGTGTCACCGATCTGTAATCTAGATGTAGACACCCTCACAAATAAAACCAGAAGCAGATTCTTTAAGTTTAAACTATTATCACTATGATCATCTGTCATATATGCTGAGAAACTACAGATTGAGCTTTTTAAATATGAGTTATTTGACGTTGCTCTGGAAGTCTGTCATCTTTTTGTCATGAGCTGCACCCGAGTGAAATAATCCAAGTCAACTCTGACTTGCCGGAGTGGGCTGATGCCTCTGTGTACAATGACGCAGTGAAAAAAGGCAGATGATTGGACTGACAGCATGAGGTTTGAATCGGGGGCTCCTCAGCTGGTGAATCGAATCATCACTTTAAGCTGGAACACTTTGATTTTGTTGGTTTTGTGTTATTAGGTCAAAAACTGTTGCAACCTTTTTGCTTTAAAACTTCAAATATTTCCAGAGAAATAACCGGGACTGTCTCTGTGTTGTTGTGTTTTGGCTGAAGTTACACAGCTTTGGTCTTCTTGCTTTGACCCGGCTTCTGTCTCAGCAGCTTGACTTGATAGTTTTGCCTAAAGGCACTGCATACTCCCCAGCACGTCTGGGAAATCAAACCAAACTCCTTCCAAGCTCACCCGACTCTCTGACCTTTCATCTACTGACATGTCTAAGGTTCTTTTATTTCATTTAGTTTTTCCCAGAAGTCCGTTAGTAAGAAATCATAAATGCAGCACTGATTCCAGGCAGATTTTGAGCCATACATTCAAATTTAAAAGTTCTCACAATTCCCATGTGCATTGTTTTATAAGGTTCCTACTAATCCTTATTTAACTTTTCTGTACAAGTTAATTACATTGCGAGTGAATATTCCCACAGGCTGACAAGGATCCCAGTCTGGCTGTAAAAGGCAATTAAGTCATCCTCTGATTTCCTTTGCACTGCGACTGTGATGACGCCAATATGTAATGAGCAGTTTAATGAATAAATCAATGTGTTGGTTAGCTTATCATTAATCTGCCATGACTCATTAACATCATTGCTGATACATGCTTCTTCATAGTGTGTGTGTGTGTGTGTGTGTGTGTGTGTGTCTGGTTTATGTTCAGAAAGTGAAAGACAAAAGCCAAAAGAGGACAAGCTGTTCCTCACTGAGAAACTCTGATGGGAAATGGAAAAATAAAAAATATTTGGGTTTGTTTGCTAATTCTGTTTTTAGTTGGGTTTCAAAGGCAAATGCTGATTCTGTTTTTTTAAACAGTAAATGAATGCTTTATCAAATTAGCATGTGATTAATGTTGTTTGGGTGGAGACACCATGGTCTGTAATAACTGCCAGATCCAATAAGAAAACTCAGTTTTCTCCTATCAAGAAGAGTTCAGCTTCTTCAGAACAAACAATTCTGCAAAACCCTGAATGATGTTCAGTGACAATGTTTTTGAAAGGTCAATGCCAAAATTGCATTCATTATTCTTACAGTATTGGCATCAGTATGATTAGGAAACTCAAACTATGTTGTTGTTGTTGTTGTTGAGGAAAGATTGTGATTATGGCCTAAGATGGAACATAAACTCTGTTTGGCTTTAAAGTCTGGATGTAAATCTCTTAATATAAAGTTACATATTTCCTAGAAAAAGAAGGAGCACATGCTGCAGTCGTGGTGTTGTTGTTATCTATGGTGTGATGTGTTTGGACAGTGAGTTGACTGGTCTGGGTACAGAGGGCTGCATTGTTTGATGTGTACTGTCTCCTCCGCGCTCTATCTGTGTCTTCGTACATCTATCTGCGTGTTCTGCTGTTTTCGGCACAGCAGCAGTGTTTCCTCCTCCAGTGTTGTGTGTTTTGCTGCAGCATTTTTACACTGAAAAACAGATGGATGCTCACACATGGAAACACACATACACACTCCTTGCTTCACCCGGGCACCGATCACAATCAGCTCCAGGATCTGCTGCTCGGCTGCGTGTCGGGACCACAATAACTCATTGTTTTGTTTAGGTCTACAGTAGCTTGTGTCATTTCACATGCAAAGCAATGAAGCTTGTGTTTATTTTTCCACCGCCGTCCCACTAACAGCATGACAGTTTATTTTTAACTAAACTCTGTCTCACTACATACAGTGTTTCTTTCTCTGCACTGACCTGCTTCACATTCATACATCTAATACTCATAGCCAAAGGAATCATTAAAGTTTAATCTAATCTTGTGCATAATCACATCCTGAAACCACAGTTGTGCAGCTCCACAGGAGCAGCAGGGATTAAGTGCCTGGTTTAAAGGCCACTCCACAAATTCTCCGGGGATTCAAACCTGTGTCCCTGCAGTAACAAGCTGCTGCTGTCACTGTTGGAAGAAAACCTGGTTTTTCAGATAAAACACAAGTTGTAAAAGTGCCAGTTAGCTTACGAACCGTGTCCTGTTCTTTTATAGTCGACGATTTCTGTCAGTCTGCTGCCAAGTTAATCTTGTTTTGCTGGATTTACCTTTTATTGTTTCCACATTGTTATTTTCCCTTCGTGTCCTAGAATGACTACAGTGGGAGAGAGACTGAGATAAGCACGTTATATATATGTGGGTATTTTTATTAACATTGCTCACACACCTAAAAGCACATAACTGAGGACACGAGCATTGTCGTTGTCAGTTAGTATAATTTATTCCACAGGGGCCAATTAAATTAAATAGACACAACTCTCTTTCCATCACACACACACATACACACACTGTTCTACTGTCAGGTATTAGGTCTCTGTTAGTTTTGCATTGTTAAAAAGACTGTAGACTGAAGTCTATGATGCTTTTCTATTGGTGGCACATGTACTGTGGCTGCAGACTCTGAAATATGAATTGTTTTGTTGTTTTGCATCTGTCCTGATTTGACACTGGCTGTTCGAAGTTACTGAAGTTGTATTTTAATTAGAAATGATAGTTTGATCTGAATCCTTCTGGAAATAATGGAGTCCTTAATTGATGATCATCCAGAGTGATGACCACTTACCTGTCATACCTGTGTAATCTATTGCAATTCAATAACAGAACAGTTCTGCATAACATCTCCAATTTAACTGTATTCAGTTTAAGGTGGCGTTGTACTGCACTGATGTTGTGTCTTCCCTGTTCATACATATGTGGGGGGCAGAATATTAGAAACACTTCACAACAACATTGTCACTCACTAACTATCCAGTGCTAAAACACAGAGTAGACTCACAGCAGAACAGTTGTACTGGATTGCATTAGATAGTGTACAGGTGTCCCTAATAAAGTGGCCACATACTTGTGTGCAGTGGCAGTCTTGGATGTTTCGGTGCCCCAGGCCATCGCTTATTTTGGGCGCTGAGTTGGAGCGTTTCCATGGAGATGAGTGAGATGTAGACTCGTGTTTTTTTTAGCTTGTTATTTCTTTACATTTTGGTGAATCTGCAGCAGCAACAGTCACCCTGAATAACTGTTCATGTTTGCACTATAACCATAGATGCATGATTATAATCTCTGAAGTACTTTTAATACTGAAGAAAACATCTTTCATGATATTTATGAGGTTAGGTTTGAAGTTATAAGGAGCGTCTATGATTCCTAAGAGTATTGGGGATGCTGTATGAGGACAGTCCATGTGAGTAGCTACTATATTTCCATTTGTACTCATCCTTGTCAGGTTATAATTTAATTCTTTGGGGGGAGGGGGGTGCACGAGGCCGTTGGTGATCCTGTCAGATGTAATGGAGCTGAGCAGGCAAGTGAAACATGACAGATTGCTAACCTGTTCTCTACCCAGCTGCCTCAGTTCCCCACATCACCCAGAGATGAAGACGTAAGACGGCTCGGCTACAGCGCCTGTGACTTTTTCATGATGTGTCTCTGGCTAAAGCTGTGTTCAGACCCACAAGAGCAGAGTTGTTTGGGTGTGCAGTTGAGAACCGGTTCCAAATTGTCTTATTGGAATCATATCAAATCCTGTTATCGACACAGACATGTTTTTCTGACCGTTTGCATCGCTAATTAATGACATCAAATGGAAACAAGAAGGAGTGTCAGGAGGAAAGAGAGGAAGATGCTGTCCAAAGAGTGGCTTCATTTGATGAGTTTCCATCCTCGTGGCAGTGTTGCTACAGATAACATTTGGAAAATATGAATCGGAAAGCTTTCTTTTTATGGATTTATGGGTTTGTGGTTTGTCCAGTCTGTTCTTGGTGCATTGCAGCTTTTGAACTGCTAAGTGGACAGTTTGAAGCCAGAAATCTGCTTCTAATGTTAAAATATAAGCTGACATTTAGGATCAAGTTTCAACAAATTAAAAAAAAACAAAAAAAAACAGATGAAAGTTCTTTCTAAGTGATAAATCAGACCTTGTACAAGCCTGAATGGTTCCTTACTTCATGATGAATTCCCTTTAACTCCTGCCGTCAAACGGTTTGTTAAGATACTGTGTGTGTGTGTGTGTGTGTGTGTGTGTGTGTGTGTGTGAGATTAGATAAAGAACCAGACCTCAGTGCTCTGTTTAACCTGACATCCTACCTTTCCAGGTTATGGTGTGCAGGGGTGCTCTGCAGGTCTACTTGTACAAGCAGAGCAACACATTCGACAGCTCCAGTGGCCATATCACACCTGGAGTACCTGCAGAGAAATGCTTAATTCTCCAAGCTGCCCAGATATCAGTGAATACGGGTTTAAAGGTTGAGTCACAAGAACTCAGTAAGGCTCTGGTTTTGTATATATTTGACATTGATTATTTAGTTTTGTCTAATTACAAAAATAGTTAGAAATCTCAGTGGTTTAAACATGTTACAGGAAAAAGTCTGTATGTAAGATGGATAGATTGACTGAGCCCTCAATGATGAATTCATTTTTTGTATTTGACCTAAATATTATCAAGTCCTTGGTCTCAGCAGAGCAGGCTGACTTTGTTCACTGAACACTTTCCCAACCATCAGTCCTTTTTGGAAAACTAGAACAAGGTTTGTAGAAACTGGAGCAGTCATGAAAAACGCCTCTTTTTGTTTTCCTTGTAGCTGAAATCTGAAAATGTTAGCCATCAGTGATTATTCTGCACTCTGTGTTTGTTTTTCATATTCTGATCTCTAATAATTGATCTCTGTAATAATTCTGTGTAATATGAAAGACGTGAGTGTGGATAGATTTTACAGGGATCTCTAGCTTTTAGATTTTAGAACCAGAAAGCCAGTCCAAAGGTGTTCTTTCAGTAATGACTAAAAATGTCACGATTGGAAAATAAAGGAGTGGATTATCTACGTCACAGATTTAGTTTGTTCTATAAAAAACCCTCCTCTCATATCGTTTGTTTTCTTTAGTCACAGTCCAGTGAGTGTGGGGCATTTTTGACTTAATGATTTTGATGCATTATGAAATTTGCAAATTGATTTTCTGTCGAGTGGCTCTAAAATGTTCTAACATAACCAGGAGTCTGCACTTAATGCTCGTGGTTTAAATGAACTTTGAAATGGCACTCATCCTTTAATCCGTTCACAGATGAAGTCGAGCCTGATACGCTCTGGAGATGTTGTCATGGGCGTCATTATGACAGCTGTGTGTTTGTTTTGTTTGTGCACAACTTTTCCAAGGATTTTCATGTGTGTGGGCACCTGTGTTTGTGTACTTGGATGTGTGTGCATACTTGATTAGAGATATAGACAGCATCCCAGAGAAAGAGACACACATGGCAGGGTTCCCACCTCTCCTTCTGTCGCCGTGATGTACCAGAGGACATCCCTCACTGGGATCAGAGCAGTGCTGCTTGTCTGACTGTGTCAAACACTGACTCTTACCTGCGTCATGTCGCTCCTGTGGTGCTGCAGCGGTTCAGTGGTTCCAGCTGCCGGCTCACAGCTTCATGGACCCGGGTTCTGGTCCTTTCTGTGTAGGTGTGAATATAATTGTCATTCTGTCTGTTTTAGTTATTTAAGCACATTCCTGGGAGGAACCCTGCCGTGATCTTTGGCAGCACAGTGTTTGCAGATTGGCAGATAGTTTGCACTCTGTAGAGGCCTCTAAGTTTAAAGGTTGTGATGTTTGTGAGGGTACAGCAGTTTGGTTAATGGTTATATTTTGTTCTTCAGATCATGAATAGTCAACATAAGTCCAGGCAAATTTTATTTTTATAACCCTAAAATCCAACGTCTGCCTCAGGAGGGGGAACTCGACGTTCTGTCAATCAGCTTTTCAGTTAAACTCTTTCCAGGTACCTGGTGACTTGTCCTGTATATAAATAGAAAAGTGTGTGGACAGCTGACCTTAGCTGACTTTAGCTTTCTCTGTAAAGAGCTGGCTGAATGAAGTGCTGTCCAGTCATGTAGTTTAAAGTCAAGCTGTTAGAGTACTGGCCAGTGTCCAGAGGCTGTTCAGAGAGAAGGAGGGACGCTGACAGATGGACAGGGGAGGGAGGAGAGAGGACGGAGGAAAAAATGAGGTGAAGACAAGAGAGACACTTAGCCTGAGGAATAAAATAAAGAGAGCAACGTTTGCAGCATCATAACACATTTTAATCTCCAGCATCTTGTCCACCTCCTCCTTTCTGTCAGTGTTCTCCTCTATTTCTCCTTTCCCGCCTTCCCTCCTTCCTCTCTGTGCTATCTTTATCTGTGCCCTCACTTCATGAACAGCAGGGGTTTGGAAACTTTCTCCGGCTAAATTTAAGAAATGTACTTTTTACCTCAGGAGCTCAGAGCTTCTTTAAAGTGTGTCACTGCGCTCTTGATGTCACCACCTGTCATACATCTGATCTGACCCACTTTGGGTCTGGACATGTAGTTTATAAAGCAGTGAAAGTAAAAAAAAGGTGCACTATTATTGACAGGAAAAAAGAGAGGCTCTTATCAGCTGTGAGAAGTGGTCTGGGTTGAGAGATGCTTCAGTTTGGTGCTAAAACACATTTGGATCTGTTGTATAAGCCTTTAGAAAGAAAGTGACTGCAGAGTGCAGGGATCCATTTACAACACCACTTTTATCACCATACACAATGGAGACAAAGCACCTGGCTTACATCACATTCAGAGCTGAAATACTTAAATCCATAATTCACCTGTCCATCAATAAGTTTGTCTTGTGTAACATTCAATACAGCAAAGATTTTCTAACTTGTCAAGACCAAAAATGGGAACTTGAGTAGGGCTGCCTCAGATTAGATTTTCTTGGTCAGCTAGTTTGTCATTACTCAGCTCGTCATTGCATGATTAAGATATAAATTTAATTATCAGAAAATGACTTGAGTTGCAGGGCAGAGAAAGAATGTTCTAACAATATACCACAGCCAAACGGCCAGTGCTGTGGATGCCCAGGAATGTGGGCATGATGCCAGATCAGGAGAGTCTGTTGGATCATCTGGTCTCTCCTTGAGAAGTTTCTCGTCAGTGTTGAAACTAGTTCAGATTTATTTTCACCCTTTGCTGGGGTGGGAAATGTACCAGCCACTGACAAATAATTGTTGAAATTCACCAACAACTCTGTCGTAAATCGTTTTTTTGGTCTGAAATCTACCTGTCACTTTAATATTTTATCAGCATTTGGCTGGTAACTTTTTTTCTCAAGACTTTTCTCACGGTTTAGTCGACTGTTCGGGGACAGTCTGCTGTGATTTGAGGAACAGCCTGAGCTGACCTGGTCCAATAACCTTGTCTTTATACTTGATGACACCTGCACCT
Organism: Larimichthys crocea; assembly: GCF_000972845.2. NCBI lineage: Eukaryota > Metazoa > Chordata > Actinopteri > Sciaenidae > Larimichthys > Larimichthys crocea. The sequence goes on from NC_040017.1 coordinate 27,626,633, forward strand.
GCTCAGTAATAAAACTGCTGTCAAGATTCAAAATCAGGTAAACAACTCTCTCTGAGGTCATATTTAGTGTCACATCATGATGTGCTCTACTACATCCACAAGATGTAGACTTTGATGGAAGTTAAGTGAAATAAAGTCTATGTGGACAAAGCAATGTCTTTTTAATGTATGAGTAAATAAAATACAGACTTCTTCTCCTTTCGGCTTTTCCCTTCAGGGGTTACCACAGCGAATCAGCTGCCTCCATCTAACCCTGTCTTCTGCATGTGCTGTCCCTCTGATGGACTCATTCCTGATCCTATCCATCCTGGTCCCTCCCAAAGAGAACCTCAGCATCTTCATCTCTGCTACCTCCAGCTCTGCCTCCTGTCTCTAGACCAAACAGCATCGCTGGTCTCACCTTTCCTTTCATTTGAGCTGAAACTCTTCTATCACACATCACACCTGACACTTTCCTCCAACCTGCCTGCACATGCTTCTTCACCTCTTTTCCACACTGTCAATCCAAAATGACTCCTGGCACCACTTTATTTCACAAAGTAATTAGAGACAATTAGTCAGTTAATTAATCAGTCGAATGAATTGCCTGTTATTTAAGACTGTTGGTCAGATAAAATTAACCATTTGATTTGCGAGACTTTGCCTTTCTCGTTTTACTTGAATGTCAGATGCAGTGTTTGTTTCTCACTGTATTTTATTTGTCACTCATATTACATGCTGTGTAACCCTAACATGCATTATTCACTGTGTGAGTGTGTGGGGACATACAGTAGTAGAGAGTGACTACATCACAGCTTTGATGACTCCTGACGGTGGTTTCTTTGCTTTCCCTCGTCTCTTCTAATCCATCTGGTTCTTTCTTGTTTACCCCACCCTCCCTTCATCCTTTTTCACAGCAGTAATAATAACAGATCTGATGTCACAGTTGCCACGGCAACCGGTGTGATGACTTGGCTGGTTGGATCGGTCTGGTCGTCTGGTGGCTGAGTTCAGTTACAGACACAAAAAAGAACTGAACTGAGCAGGATAGATTATATTTTAAAAGAAAGAAGAGTATAGTTAATATGAATTACAGAGCAAAGACTAAAATGAAATGGAAAAGAATAAATGAGTTATCTTGTACCACAATGGAACTGAATGTGATCAGACCATATATTATAATGACATGAATTAGGATCAAACTATAGCCAATGTTAAAACTGCCACTGCCTGTGTGTGTGTGTGTGTGTGTGTGTGTGTGTGTGTGTGTGTGTGTGTGTGTGTGTGTGTGTGTGTGTGTGTGTGTGTGTGTGTGTGTCCTCATACAGACATCAGCATCTGTTATTCAGTCCTGATGTGTCGTAGCAACACAGTTCGTGTGTTTGGGATCAACACAGCAGTACTTACCATCTGTCAGCCTTAACACCAGGTTCACCCATACAACTATCTTATTACACACACACACACACACACACACACACATACACACACACACACATACATAGTGCACATGTACTTATAATGGATTAAGTAATCAATCAGCAGCATCAATTTTGCAAAACCAAACCAGTTCACACTTTGGCCAATAGAATATTTATAAGTGTGTGTGTGTGTGTGTGTGTGTGTGTGTGTTAAGCTGTTAAGCTGACCTCTTTGTTCTTAACTCAGACACTGTTAAAAGCTGCTGTTCCTACATTACGCAGATTTAGGCCACCTATCTGGGTCTGGAACACATCAGGATCACCATTAGTAGAACTACAGACACGAGGAAGCTCAGTGGTTTACTGGATCTGCTCTGTGATGTGAGAGAAAGTGAAAATTTAATTATCATTTAGTCAGTCAAGGAAATTTAATTGGCAGCAATTTTGATAATTGGTTATTTGTTTTAAATCACTTATTAAATAAAAGTGTCCAAATGTACAGTATTACTTCTCATATGAGGATTTGCTACGTTCTCTTTTATATAACTCTGTTTTTGTGTTCTGGACTGTCGGTCGGACAAAAAGACAAGGTGGGCTGGGCCTGAGGGTGTTCTGGACTTTTCTCTTCTGAGGTCACACGAGGTCCCGTGTGGGCCTTGAGGTCCTCAGCAGTATTAGTTGTTTGTCTTTGGTTGGGAACAGTAGGTGCCAGTCTATCTCAACACTGTGGTGTCCAGGGTCACAGAGACCTGTTGCTGCCTTCATAGACATAATAGATAGCTTGTTGTTGACGGTCCAATCTGCGTAAACAGACATCTGTGTCTCCAGACTAGAACATGCTGACAATAACACCTCCATGGGTAAAGACATTCTCTGTGACTCATTCTGGCCGTGTAGTATTTGTGGTGTTATCTTGGGGTTTAAAGTCGATCCACCAGGATGAGTTGGGCAGAATGTGAGACCGACTCAGGCACTTCTGATGAACTTTGAGAGTGTCTCTAATTCTCCTTGGCCAAGCGTCAATAAATAATACAGCATAAGACATCAGAGGCTCCTGAACACTTTCTGAACTCCTGACCTTTGACCATTGACTTCAGCAAGTTCTCCACAACAGAGGGGTCAGATTGGCTGATTGACTGCTGCACTGTGTGGCTGTGGTATTTGGTTCAGTGGAGCAGTACAGTAGATGTAGAGCTGTTGCGTAACTATTATTGTAATAATTATCATTAAACCACACACTGCTGCCACTGTTGTTGCTCTTCTCCTTCTTCGGGGTCATCAATAAAACACACGGCCATTATTATCCACTCAAGTCAAACTTAAATAGTTTACCAAGTATATCATGTAGGATGTCCATCACAGGCGGCATCAGCATCGATTAGTCATAAATATCTCGATAAGTCGAGTAATTGCTTGGTCTGGAAATCCCATTTTGTCATTCAAATAGCTTGTTTTATCCTGACAATATCCCTAATCACAATGATTTTCATTTTACAAATTATTACAAAGTATTAAAACATTACTTTTTTCCTCAACTGATTCTGTCGACTGACTTTGTAGCTGGTTAGATAATCGGCTGACTTGGGGTTCATTAAGTTTCCTTATGACTGGTCTAATTATAGAGTTATTGAATTAATTACACACCATGAAGGACAGCTAACCGTGTGTGTGTGTGTCATAAATAACCTGAGCAGACACGTGTTATATCAGATATAGGTCAGTGTGTATTTCTGTGAAAGTAAATCTATCTGCTGGGTTAGTTAAAGCAGGCCACAGGCATAAAACCAGGACTGCAACACACACACACACACACACACACACACACACACACACACAGTGACACACACAGTCCTGCTGAGTCTAATTTTTTTCTTTTACTATAAATACATTTTAAATTGATTCAAACTTTTTCATTTCTCCCTCCTAGGTGAAGGTGTGGTGGCCAGCAGTCCAGCATTTCCCCCTCTCTCCTCTCTCTCTCCTTCTCCTGTTCCTTCATCATCCTCTTCCTCCTCCTCTCTCTCACTCTTTCTCTCTCTCTGTGATGCCGGGCTGTGGGTGAGTGTTTGCCCGTGACCAGACTGAAGCTGGGGAAGCTAAAGGTGGTGCGGCGGCAGCTGCTGCAAAGGTAGAGAAAAACACACATCACCATCACCACTAGTCAGTGATGACACTTCTGATTCAATGCCTTTTAAGATGTATTCTGATTACATTATTGGTCGCTGTGCAAACCGTTGCAGTAACTATGGAGATGGGTAGCAGTCATCAGTCGTATATATATATACTGTATATGCATTTGAAGCCAGCACTCATATCAGTCACTGATAGTTAAAGGTCCACTGTGTAGGATTTAGTGGCATCCTGCAGTGAAGTTGCTGACTGCAACCCCTTCACCTCACCTCACCCTCTCCTTAGCATGTAGGAGAAACTAAGGAGACGGCAAAACGTGTAAAAATACTAAAGTCCTGATCTAGAGCCAGCGTTTAGTTTGTCTGTTCTGGGCTGCTGTGGAAACATGGTGAACCTCATGACCTGTGGTGTCTGTAGATATAAAAGTCTCATTCTAAGGTAACGAAAACACAAAGATTCTTATTTTCAGGTGATTATACTCAAATGAAAACATAGTTAAGAATATCTGTCATAATCTGTAAATAGAGCCGCTAAATCTGACACACTGGACCTTTTTAAAATGGTAATTAATAGTAATGAAATGAGCCTCTGTCACAAAATACTGCTTCTTTCCAGAACCAGTGCTGTCTAGCTTTGCAAATAGTTTGAGCTGTTGACGTTTTGAGATCTTCTGCCAGCATCTTAAAACAATACAGCTAAATGTAATTTTATTTATTTCAAAGCAGAAAATCAACATTGCAAAAACAAAAACCCAGCTAAACAATGTCCTGCTTACTCAGGACGATCCACAAACTTTGCTGTGTACTCTTTGTGGAGAACTGCTTGTTCTGATGTACGACAGCCTACTGTCCGTCTGCACAGAAGGATGAGTCACGGTGTTTCGTTCTGTACAGAGATAGCCTGCATGCATCATCTAAAGAGGCTATTTTCTCATTTTTGTGAGAAATTGGTATGATTACTGTATGCTGGTTAAACACAGTGGCGGAGTTGAGGTTTGGTAGCATTTCATTAAATTTGAATCCACTATCAAATCCAATATCAAACTCTTTCAGATTTATTATTAAAATCAGTTTCACATTCCAACATATCTGATGTAAAAACCTCAAAGTCTCAACTGAGATGTGTTCATTTTATTGGCTGCTGCTTGGTTGATTTAAAACTTTTATTAATGGCATGATGTGAAAGGTTAAAGTGACATGAGCTTGGTTTCAGTAAAGAAGCATCTTCACTTTCTTGGTCTTGTTGAATGACAAAGCACATTTCAGCCTGCACACCCAACCACACAAACTTAGAAGCTGCTAAAAGGTTTGATATGAGATTTGTCGGTAAATGCATCAGGGAACCAGATCTGAAATAGAACAAACATTTCACACCAAAGGTTGCTCAGTTTCACCACAATGTAGGTGGTGACAGGTAATAATATGAATATCTTTCAAAATTTCAAGTCTGTGGTTTCAATATGTTTTAATGTTTCAGTTTATTTAGTTCAGTGTCTGAATGCTCTGCTCCAGTAACTGATATTTACTTACCAGGTATGAGCACCAGCCATTTGTCTCCTGCTTGGCCGGCCTCTACGGTTGCCAATGGAGACGATACCAAAGAGCCCGGGCGCAGCCAGGAGAGTGCTGCTGCAGCAAGGTAAACACACACACACACACACACACACACACACACACACACACACACAGTAAGTTGAGTTTGGTATGGTTGCTGAGCGTGCAGAGACTATTGATTCCCCAGCCAGTTTTCCTCCATCCAGCCTGCTGACTCCAACAGTCAGTTACTGCTTTTCTCTGAAAAAATATCAGCACATATATACACACTGTGTCAGCTCATCAAAATATACTGCTTCCATATGCACTCACTAATATGATTGACTTCCTTTTGCCAGCTTGTGTAGCAGCAGGGAGTTGCTCTTTATAAATCCTCATCATACTGGAAATGTTATTTTCACTTTAAACCATCATACATACATGCTAAGATTCATCTTTTTATGAAAAACAAAAACATTTGATCAACGTTCACATCAGATATTCAGCAGTCATCCAGATAATAATGTGTGTTACAGGTGGAGTGTGGCAGTTTTGGCCTCCTGATCCTCACCTTCTTCCTGAGTTTTTTATTCCTCTACTTCTGGAGTGAAGCTCAGAACGACTACGACGACTTTGACTGGTGGGTCACACACACACACACACACACACACACACACACACACACACACACACACACACACACACAGCATGTAGCAGTCTGTATGTGATAGTTTTTCTTCTTTTTTTTGCCTCTGTAGGTTTAACTTTGGGACTCTGGGGTTCTGGTTTCCCTGGTCTCTGGTCCTGCTGGTTGTTGCTGCTTCTCTCTTCACATACATCGCCCTTCTCTTGGTATGCACACTGATCACGTTCAACATGTCTAGTTTAAGCACTTGTACAATTAAATATCCAGTAAAATCTAATATATAATCAACAACATTTGTAAACAACATAACAAATATCATGTAAGGCATGACAGTTGTGTTAACTATGTTCAGGTGCTGAAGTTGAATAGAAACCATGTTGGTTCTGAACAGCTCTAAACTGATGTGCTAACAATATTTAATACATTTTTTATTACATTGTTCAGGTGCTGGCAGTGTGTCTGCTTTCTGAAGGTCAGAGGCTGTACCTTCACTGGAGCCACAAGGTATTTATTACACACACACAATAAATACATTTGTATTTGTGTGCTCCCTCTTCTTATAAGTTGTCATAGGTTGTGTTTCCTCATCTTCCTGTGTTTTTGTCAGACTGGCATCGTGGTGACTTTGGCGTTCTCCGTCACAGCCACCGCCATTCTTTCTGATCTCTGGAGCAAAGAATGGAAGACTCTCCTTCTCTCCCTGCAGGTTAGTCAGTCCTGACTGTTGCTATTTTTATTATGTTTGCTGTCATGTGTGCTTTATGTTTGAGTGAAATGACATTTTGGCCGATCCATTGACTTTCTCTTCCTCTTTCTATCTTCAGGTGACAGCACCTTTCCTCCATGTGGCTGCAGTCGCACTTATGGCGATTCTCTCTTGGCCAATAGCGTTGCACTTCTTCCGCATGAACAAAAAAGGTGAGCGAGCTGATGAGTATTCATGTTTGTGAACAGTGGTAGCTCTCTTTAAGAATGTCTACTCGCAGTAGTTGTGGATCTATCTTGATCTATCTTGATGTTTGGGAATGTTACAGAGAACGAGAGACAAGAATAGACTTCTAGTGACAAACACAACAACCTCTCATTGACGTAACCGCAGTGACTGGAGGGATGAAAGGGCGGAAGCACCTCGTTGAAATGACATATTGGCTGGTTCCTGGCAGACAGTCAAGGGTTCGGCTCTAAATGCCTTACTACTTAGTAGTAGTATCCACTCGCCAGGAATAAAAGCATTCTAAAATCAAGCATACCCCTCAGAAATGAGACACACAAGCCTGGCATGGATTACACAGCTGTCGACCTCCCTGCCACCCTTCTTTCTGTCTCCATTTCCTCTTAACAGAAAATCAATGTTTATTTTTCTACTCAATATTACTCTCTTATCTTTGTCTCTCTGATGCTTCCTCCTTCTTTCATTCACTCTTTTTTTTTGTCTCTCCATCACTCTGACGTCCTGACGTCCTGTCTGCTTCTTGTTACTTTTCTCTGGGTCACTCCGGCTGTCTTGCATTATGTCTGACGGCTTTTTCCTCTCCACTGAATGTCTTTGACCTCTGTGTCTCTCTGCGGCTTTCTTCTTTCTTTGGTCTCCATGGGTACTGTCCCCGGTTGCCATGGTGATTCAGCGGGTAGAGTGATGCTGAGTCATGTTGGGGGGTCTCTCCTGGCAGGAGATAAAGGGGAGAGAGACTTGCCAAAGCACAGGATGTTCTATTGTATTGAGATGAACAGCCCCACCGAGCCTGCATGTTACATGTGAACGGGACGAGTTCATTTTTTTTGATGCCATGGCATCACTGCTGGGTGTGGTTTCAGGTGAAGGGCAGAAACATAGCTTCTGCTTGGAGTTAAGATATTTTAAAATCTGGTTATCTGAATAAACCAAAAACATTTCATCATGTTTCCAGTCGTATGTTTGAACAAATCTCTAATAATTTAGCTCAACATACTCCTATATAATATCCAGTTTGGTCAGTTTCCCAGCAGGATTTGCCTCCTAACCAGACGATCTTCATTCTGCTTGTTGCCATGGCTGCTGTTCAGCACCAGACCACCATGCTGATCCTATCAGGAAAGATTTACTGTATATAATCCTGATTAAGTTCCAATTCCTACACCAGCGCACTCCTATAACCCTTAACTGAGCCATATTTAGAGGTTCAAAGGTTTATGGTTTTTGGATTTGTTTGTGTGTGCATGGCACAGTATACTGCAAGTGTATTTGTCCACAACAAATATTCTTCTTGTATTTAAAGATTAAATAACAGTATCTGTTTTAAATTCAATGCACGTGTCTCTGTGATCTTCAGTGCGTCAGGTGGCTGTCCTGGGTCTCTACCTGTCCGTGCTGTTCTTTCTCTACCTGGTCCCTCTGGGAATGTACTCACCCTGCATTAAAGAGGCAGGAACGCTGGGACCTGCTCCAACACTCATCGGACATAGAGGAGCTCCGATGGTAAGACCCGTGACAGCTGGATCTGTCTTAATTCTGTTTTAGTTTGTTGGTTATGATCATATTTTAATCATCATCAGAGATCTGTTGAGATCTGGCGATGTGGATATAGTGTGTATTTTTGTGACTTTGTGTATGTGTGTGTGTGTAGCTGGCTCCAGAGAATACTGTGATGTCATTCGAGAAGGCCGTGGAAGCAGGAGGAGAAGGACTGGAGACTGACGTCACCATCAGGTATATAGGACTCTCACCTATATGTGTCTGTATGTATTCTTGTCTGAAAAATAGTGAATAAATATATAATGTGCATCTTCTACACTTTATCTGTGCATCTGTCATGCATCTTTTCTGGTCTTGTATATGTAACTGCTTTTGTTTCCATATCATTTCTTGTTTTTTGTGGGACGTGAGAAGAAAAATAAGAAACAAACACTAAATATATCTGATAACTTAAAGGTGTTTTGCTGAGCAGATATTTTATTTGCATCTTGTTTTGGTGAGAAACATGAAAACTCCACAGGACGCCTTTTAAATAAAAGTAAGAACCATCTGAAGTATAGAAATGGTATCATCTACTTCATTAAAAGGTTTATTGTGATTCATTTCATGGCCACTTGCAACAAAAAGCCTTTATATGATTACTTTGTTGTAAAGACCATGAAATATATTGTGTGTCCCTGTTAAGCAACACGTTAAAAACATGGTTCACACGTGGAGTCAAACTCAGATTACTGTTTAATTCTGCCACCCAGGAATGAACGTTGATTAACAGCTGCCTGATTAATTGATCCAATTATTAAAATGTACCATCACAATTGTTACAAGGGAGACCAATTATGTTTCACCAAAAGGGAAATTATTAAATCATTAACAATAACACGACAGATCACATGTCCTCAGTGGAGCAGGCGGTCAACAGTGGACTGATGCTGATTGTACAGATCAGATCATTAGCCCACGGCTGGAGAACGGTTAGATTAATCCCATGGTGGTGCTGACCCGAGTGAGTCTAGTAGTTCCTGTGTGTGTGTGTGGTCTGCATGAATGATTGTGGACTAGGCAGTTCTGTGTAATTAAACTGTCAGGGGCTTTTTGAGGCAGTGTGTGTGTGTGTGTGTGTGTGTGTGTGTGTGTGTTTATGGGCATGTGCATAACTGATCACTCATGTGATTAATTAAGATGATGGGCTCACTGAGATTGCTTACTTAATTTGATTGCTGGTGTTTTGAGCAGAGCTTTGGAGAATAAATTCTTATCGGTGACTTCAGTCGTTCTCTCTTCCCCTCCACTCATTTCCTCTCCTCACCTTTCATTCATCTTCACTTCACCACTTTGCCTTGCTTACATCATGATTCCTCACTCTTAATATTACCATCTCGCTCTGCAGTTATGATGGCGTTCCCTTCCTGATGCATGACTCCACCCTGAGGAGAACCACTAACGTTGCAGAGCTTTTCCCAAATCGGACACACCTGGATGCCTCCATGTTCACCTGGGCCGAGCTACAGCTGCTGAATGCTGGCAACTGGTTCTTATCGGTGAGACTAACACATACACACACACACACACACAGATGATTTTTAGTGAAGTGTCAGAATGACTAAACACACACACTCTCTTACAGAGGGATCCGTTTGGTACTGTGTCGACCCTGTCTGAGGCCGACTGCTTCCAGGCCCAGAACCAGTCTATTCCCTCACTGGCCCAGTTCCTGGAGTTAGCAGCCCGTAGCGGCAGACTGGTGCTGTTTGACCTGCGCAGGCCACCGTATGGACATCCCTACAGTCAGACATACATCAACACCACTCTGCAGGTGGTGCAGGCCCACATCAACTCCTCACAGGTAACTGTACAGGGCAGAGTATAAAATATTTTTAATTCCAGGTCCAGATGGAAGTTGACACAGTAATTTATTATACAATATACTGTATTTGTGGGTTGGTTTGTTGTATAATTTGGATGATACCCAGTGAAAATCTCTAAAAACATTGTATCAGTTATTCACAATAATGTCCACTAAGATCGTCTCCAGTGTCTCGAGACATCTCTGAATTTTTAATATCTTCAAATAGTTTTTCCCTGTTATGATTGTTCCAAGTGGTGACGATGTTTTGTACCTGTGTGTGTGTGTGTGTGTGTGTGTGTGTGTGTGTAGGTGCTGTGGCTGCCATCTGAGGACAGGGAGCTGGTCCAGGCTGTGGACCCAAAGCTGCAACAGACATCTGGAGAAAAGGCTTCTATTCAGGAACTGACAGACAGCCACATTACCAGACTGAACCTGCACTACAGCACCATGTCACAACAGCAGATCAGGTACACACACACACGCACACAACAACAATGTATATAAACCAAATCTAATGAATTGCTGCATTAATGTAACGACGATGCACCATTTGCAGTGAATACGTTTAACTGTAAAGATCATTATTGACAGATTTGAACATTTCAGAACGTCACACAGAAGTCACAATATGTTTGTCTTGCTGTAAGAAGACACTGATCACCACAGTGTACAGGAAACAAAGTCCTCCTGCAATGAACACCACTCAGAAACGCTTCCACTAATAGAAAGAGAAAGAAGAAATAAGGAGACGATACAGATGTGCTCCTAATCATGCACCAGAGAAAAGTATGAAATGCTAAAGCTGAATTTGCAGCATGTTTGTATTTCAAAAGGTATTTTCTGTTTACACTGAGATATTTGCATTCATCTGCATTTCCAAAAGATGCCTGGTACATTTGACTAAATGCATAAAATAAATGGTCCCTAAATATAAACATACAGTGCATTCAAGCACTCACGTCCGTCTTCCATAAATCACCTGACAGAAACATGACATTTGAATCTGTCTCTTCTGTTTGTGTGTGTGCATGTGTCAAGTTATGTAACTCAAGCTACAGATGGCCACCGTGTCCTCTGTGACTTCATCCTGTTGCTTGTCGAACAGCCTCAGGGAAGTGACAAGAGGAAAGGGAAGGAGAAAGGAGAGGGAGAAGGGTAAAGAGTAGGTGGGTGAGAAGTTCATGGCGGGAGAGAGAGAGAGAAAGGAAAGGAAAACCTTGGTAGAGGAGAGAATGGGTTGGAGTGATATGAGAGGAGAAAGAGGTGAGGAGGTACAGACAGGTTGGAGATGGGAATTTAAATGAGAGGAGGTGCTTCAGAAGAGAAGAGGCTACGAGAGGCTTATAAGTAGTACAAGAGAAATGTGTGGGAGGTACCTGTACACAAACAGAAGCTGTGGGAGAACAATCTGGAAATAAAAGGACTTGAAAGATGCTCGAGTGACTCAAACACTGACGGTTTTTAACACTGAAATAGTTTCCCCCCCCTGGTGTTGTTGAATCATCTTCACTGTAATCTGAAACATGGAAATATCAGCTTTGATGGCACTGTATTTGTCATCAGCCTGGTTGGATGAATCATGTAACAGTTGTCTCAAAGACATCAGTTTTCTGATTAAGAGAAAGAGTGTGGTAAAACCTTACAATGATAAGAATGAAATCTAAAGCACCATCTACTACTTTTAAAAATCTATTTATTTAGGACTAAACAGCCTGTTGTTGTTCAATAACTGTTGGTTTTATCAGTGTGAACAGACATGTTAATGATAATTAGACAGTTAACTAGAAAATGCTCTCAGACATCTGCTGTGGAAAAATCAGTGGCCTGATTATTTAAATCTGTTATTCTAAAACTGCAGTCTTGATTGGCAAGAAATCCTGGGGGTAGAAAAAAACCCAAACGATTGTCATTTTAATTTAAAGTGCGGCAATAATTGGCCTTCTTCTGTCATTCTGTTTGGATCTGATTTTATTCTGCTCAGGCAGTTTGTGAACATCTGAGAAGATGGAGGTGCAGCTCACTGTGGCTGCTCATTCTTGATTCATTACTCCCTGCAATAATGACTGCTGTCTTGTTTGGTAAACAACAGAAGTCAATGTCACTGACAAACATATAACTTTTCATGTAACTACTTCATAATAAAAGTCAGCTGGTGTTTTGTTAGTTAAATGCTTTGAATGTGAAGCTGCAGCAGAAGGAACAGTTTGGTTTGCATTAGCAAAATATTTCAAAAATAAAATAAAATTACTAGTATATATTTTCTACTGGCCTAATAAAGAAAGAAATATATTTTTGAGTCTGCTTTAAATGCATGGAGACACTATATATTTAATGTTTCATTGGTTTACTTTACCATGCATCCTACCAGGACTGTTCCTGTGACCACAGTGACTGAATGTGCATGAGTCTAATTTATTGATGCATGTCTTACATGTTCATATTTATGCTCAGCTGTTGACAGCATTAGCAGTCAGTAAAAAAGGATTGATGGAGATTAAAAACAACAAAATGCAGTAGCTACAGTAAAATGTGTGCGTTGATTTCACTGGCTCTGGTTTGTGTTTCTCACTCCTTTCCCCTGAAAAATGTTGTTATCAGAAATAAGACTAGATGGAACTGGTCGTGTTTCAACAACTTTATAATTTAACTGTTTTGAACTGACCCTCAGTGTGATGATTAGAATAATTTCTCTCTGTTCTCTCATCCTCCGTCTGTTTTTCTGTCTCAGTCTGTTTACTAGATGATCATTAGACTTTCAAAGGACACTTTCATCCTGACTCACATTCAGTGTGTGTGTGTGTGTGTGTGTGTGTGTACCATTGTGATAAATTACACCACACTCGCTCCCTCCCTTTCATCTTTCATGTCTTCTTTCCTCCTCTTCTCTTGTCTTCCCACCACCTTCTACTCCTCTCTTCATTTTGTATTAATCCTTAATCTTGGCTCTCCTTTCTCTGAAGTCAGTTCAAATCAAATAAGCTTTGTTGGCAAGAATGTTGCTACATCATTGCCGATGCTACATCACATCCTTTAGCAGATTTATAAACAGGAGAAGGTGGAGCAGAGGTGAATGAAGGATGAGGGTGAGGCGAATACATACAAGATGGGAAGGTTACCCTAGTTTTTGTGGTGATTTCTGGACATATGATTCTAGCTTTCTAGGTCAGTAAATTTTCTGCTCTCATTGAGCTAATGCTCCGTCTCTGGCTTGCAGATCACAGTGAGAATAAAGCCAGCGAGGTCTGAGTGTGTACATCACTGTGTTCTTCATCTTTTTTATCAGCTATGGTGGTCAGACATGGGAGAAAAAGAGTTAAGGTGTTGTTTTTGACGGTGTATAATTTAGTTGGGTGGGATGTTACATGTTTTTGTAATTGTACAGGGTGAGGACTCGCTGGCTCTCAGGACCAGGTGATTAAGGAGACTCCTCCTGGATCTTTAAAACAAAGTAGTAACAAAATGATCTTCTCTCTCTCTACAGTAAGTACCAGTCAGAGAACATCAGTACTAACCTGTATGTGATCAGCCAGCCGTGGCTCTACACTCTGGCCTGGTGTGCTGGAGCTCAGTCCGTAACCACCAACTCCATCCACATCCTGTCCAACATCAACAAGCCGCTTTTCCTCATGGTGAGCAGAATTCATTCGGATGTTATGATTCCCGCTGTCCTGAATAAAGTTCACATCATATTTCTTAAACGTTTGTAATGTTCAACATGATCAAAGGAGGTTGAAACTTTTAAACCTAAACTTTATAAAAGGTGTACTGTAGCACCACTTTTGCTGGATAACCCTGAGAGTCATGAAAATAAAATATAAAAATATTTACCATGCACTTGTCAGACTGAGAATGCTCTTCAGATCATAATAAGCCTGAGATCATCATCATGTGCTACAAGCTCTATTTTACCGGTGTCCAAATTGTGGAGTGTAAACCATCGTCTTTGGACTGTGAGCAGGATTTACTCGTATCCACTGTGATCACAATAGGACATTGTGCGTCGGTCTGAAAATCTCTTCAGCAGGTACTGTGGGTGTTTGATGATCGAGCCTGTGACTTTTGGTTACATAAACATCTCCCATCGCTTACATGTCTGTGTAAATTCAAATGAGTTTGATTGCAGTCCAAGCCTGATACTTTATGGTCACCAAAGGATGTAATGAGATCCACGTCCACACTCCGAACACATCTGAAGAGCTTCTGTTTCAGCAAATGTAATCAACCCTCTCTGTCTCTGTCTCCAGACTCCAGAGGAATATAGTTTGATGTGGATTCTGACTGATGCTGTGTCTGCCTTCCTCATCATTGCAGTATTCATATTCCATTGGTGGGTACACACACACACACACACACACACACACACACACACACACGGCTCTCCTAATTATCCTCCCCTGCTAATTGTAACATCTGGTGTTGGGGTGGTGAAGCTGTGCAGGGTTGAGTCATCTTCGCTGCTGATGAGGTTTTCTTATTAATATGTAATCGGAGATGTCACTGTGGCCATTTGATGTGAAGAGAGGAAAGTATTGAAAGATGAGAAAGTGTGTGAGTGAAAGATGATTAGAGAAAGACAAGACAGTACAGAAATGCTACCTGAGAGAAGCTGGTTTATTTTTCCACGTGGTCTTCATTTATGTTGTATTGGCCATGAATTATATCAGTTATAATATTTGTCTTGCAAGCTGAATTGCAGAGACACTGTGGCAGCTCAGCTTAGTGACAGGTCCGATCTGTAGAGGTGAGGAAAAGCTCATTTTCTCTTTTCGTGTGTGCAAACTGGTGCCACACTACACGTGCCTTCCTCAAGAGACTGTTTGAAAATGTACATGTATCTTTATCTTTATAATGTCTCGCCTCTATGACAGGCAGTTTTTACTCTACCATAAAGTGTGACCGTTCAGAACTAAACCCACTCTTGCACATGGTGGGATGACTCGTACAGTCTGGTTCTGTCTAAGCATAATCTGACCCTCAGACTGAGGATATGAGTGAGAGTGAGACTGTGTCAGCGAGGTTCATCCCCTCCTGTCAGCCAGATGAGGCCTTTCCCCACAAAGGGCAGAATATATTTTTCAGGATGTTTTATCTTTTACTTTAGTTGTTGTTCAGCATCGTCTCTTTCATCATCAAACCCGTCTCTTTCCCTTTTATACCTGGGCTTTAGTCAACCTTCACCTGGACCCCCTCTCACACTAACACACACACCTTCGTGATGCTCAGTGTACACATCAAAGCAGTTATAGTGGGACTATAGGGGAACACAGAAACACACCTGGTTCTGATCTCTCTCTTTGCTGTGTGTGTGTGTGTGTGTGTGTGTGTGTGTGTGTGTGTGTGTGTGACAGGTGGAGAGAGCGAGGCCTACCCTTCTGGTCCGGCAGCCGTCAGACTCACGAAAATGGACCGTACAGCAAGTTCAGGACAGGTATGAAAACATTTAGTTTCTGTATGATTGTGGAGAGTTTTACATGTTAGTTTCATTTCAGTTGTGTCTAATGTCTCGTCTCCATCGTGGCAGTTATTAGCTGTAGGTCTTTTGATTCTGTTCTCTTTTTTTAATAAACCAAAGGTCGCTCTTAAAACTGAATATTCAAACTTATCTGTGCATTTGAAACATTTTATCAAAATCAACACTGGGGAGATTTGCATGTTACAGCAGCTCACAACACACAAGGTGGATAAGAAAATACTAAATAAAGATAAAACGAAAATGAAAATGATCCTATATACACTAGAAATAGAACAAAATTAAATGATATAATATAAGGACATTTTGTTGTAGGAGTCTACACTACTACATTTTAGGAAATACTCTCCTGTTATCTTCCTGGTATATCTCATCATATATAAACGTAGCTTGGCTCAAGCTGTGGCCTGATCATCATATATAAACGTAGCTTGGCTCAAGCTGTGGCCTGATCAGCAGAGACACCATTTTATGATTATTTTATGATTAACGTCTCCTGCTGTATGTGTGTGTGTGTGTGTGTGTGTGTGTGTGTGTGTGTGTCAGACTCTTCAGAGGCCATCTGTGTTCGCTGGAGCCCCCTCCACCACTCTGATCCCCCTGCCGGAGCCTTTGTCTCCCTCCCCTTGGTCTTCAACCCATGACCCCCTGCATGTCAGCCCTGCATGTCAGCCCTTCAGGAACCTTGTATGAACCTGAACCCTGTTTGAACTGTACAAGCTTCTGTGTTTCTTGTAGAAAACAAACACTAACCCTCTATGAAGCCTGTAGAGAGAGATTTGTTAAATGACTGTGGGGATTAAGCTTCACGAGGCAAACAGCAGCATAACAATAGTCAAAGTGGTACAGACACACAGATCTTAAACAGGGTTGCTCAACATGTCAGTTAAGATTATATATGCATATATTCTCTGATTAGACAAAATAAAGCTATCATGGGTGTAGCTGTACGAGGCTCCATGACTCATAACAACCATAAATGACCTCCATTAGAGAACTACAGTATGCATGGCTGTCTCACACCTAGTTATTTTCATGCTCACGTTATCTGTGCTTGTCTACCTGTCTGTATTTACACCTTCCTCCCACTCGTGTATGTTTCTCATGCACCCTTGCCCCAAGCCCTCTCTTCCAGTATGGCCTCTGTTGTACCCACAATGCTCCTCGACACGTAAAGGTAGAAACTCTAAGCTGTTTGATCTTTGCCCCCTTTTGCAGAGCTGAGTGATGTGTGGTCAATCTCCAGCGTCAACGTCCGACCTGACCTACGGAGCACGCCCAGTTCACCCAGTACCCCTCACCTGCCCACCATCACGGAGGAGTGACGGGGGAGAGACAGAGAGCAGAGAGAGAGAGAGAGAAAGTACTTTGGTTTCAAATCAAGTAGTTCTCAACAATCAAATGTGACCATTCTTACTGCCACATGCAGTAAACAAACAATACAGTGACAGTTTGCAGAAATCATGTGAAATAGAAAATTGTGTATCCGTGTAGGACGCCATCACATCACAGGCTGATTGAAAATATGTTTTTAGGATGGCAAATAATATTTCAAAACAACAGAAGAAAAGTGAGCAGATTTCTGTAACCACAGACAGACAGCAGAAACATGTTGAGGTAACATACGAGACCGCAGACTCTCTTGTCTTTCTCCACTTCCTGTCTCATCCTCTCAGTCTGCGGGCCGACTGCCTGCAGGAGCCAAACTGCTGACCCAGACCTCATCCACTGATGTGCCATCAGGACCGGAGCAGAGAGACTCTGGACACGAGCCCAGGAGCATCAGTGTTCATTTCCATACTGTAATCTCATACATGCCATTAAAATGCCTGGGCACTGAGGACAGTTAGACACTAGCCCAGAGCTAGCTGACATGCTTGAGAACATCGCTCATCATTCAACACCACCAGCTGAGCTCCACAACGCAAGACATTAAAGAAACTAAACAAGAAAACAAAGAATATTTACTGCTGTAATCATACAGCCTGCTTCACTCTTTCCGTCTCGTGTTTCTAGTTGATAAAAACCAAATGTCTGTCAAAGGAAGAACAGCAGAGTGAACCGTGAAACTTCAGAGCAGGAGATGATGGACGATGATGAATCTGGACTTCTGCAGGAGCTATACTTTTTCATTTTCAGCTGTACAGATATCAGGTGCATTAGACCAAACCTTAAACCATGTCTTAAGATTTTAATCTCTGTGTGTGTCTGTGAGTTGTTGGACTGACAGAATGAATGTAAACCTGAGGTTTGAGGGTAGATGTTAGTTACTATTTTTGTTTTGTACTAAAGTGAATGTATTATCAAGTGAGGCCATGTTTCTCAAAAGCATATGAGGAACGCTCTGGCTGGGAGTTTTGGCTCGTCAGTTTGGCTGCACATTTGTGCCAAATGTAGAATCAGCTGCTCTAAATAAAGACGAAGATGCTTTTGAGAAACCAGACCATGTGCTCTTTTTATGAGGCAGTTAATATGCTTTCTTCTCAAATGTACACACAGAGTATTTTCTGGAAGAATGACCATATAGTCCATCTGTGCAATGTTGTCCCAACTTCAACTGATTTTGGATCTGGGATCCAGAGTGTCTTGTCTCAGTTTTCAGGTG
The DNA here is from genome assembly GCF_000972845.2 of Larimichthys crocea. Taxonomy (NCBI): domain Eukaryota; kingdom Metazoa; phylum Chordata; class Actinopteri; family Sciaenidae; genus Larimichthys; species Larimichthys crocea. The sequence goes on from NC_040017.1 coordinate 27,644,714, forward strand.
TGATGTTAGGGGCCTTGTTCTTCTGAGGGTTTTTTTGCCCCTTTGCTTGATGTTGGAGACGAAGCAGGATGTTCTGCAGTAAGTGCCATTTAAAAAACAAACCAACAAAAAAACTATGGCTTTGTTTTCATCCTTTAGAATCCTTTTATCCATCCTGCACAGTAAATGTACTGGAATTATTGCATCGGAAAAAAAACATTATATTATATTTTCTGGCAAATCTCCCTGGATGTGGGTTTCTATTGCCAGAAATTGATGTAACATGGTTCACATTGGGCTCTGTTAAATTTAACCTGCAGACACAATTTTACCCAACTTGCCTTTCATTGAGCATTTAATCTCCCATTCTGGCTCATTCTTGGATAATGTTGAACATATTAAGTTAAGAGCTTGTTTGGATTTTGGCTGTTGGTCTTTGTGTGTCCTGTACCACCGTTCAGTCGGCTGTCGTCCATCGGACTGAGGTGGTGCTGAAGCGCGTTTGAAGGCAGATGAATGTTAGGCGGCAACACAAGACCTCGTGGTTGCTGATTGAGATTGTGGTCACTGCATTTCACAGTTGAGTCATCACAGTGCAGAGTCACATGACTGTCTTAAGACTGCAAGTGCAACAAAGCAACTTAATGTACTGTATTGTATTGTAATATGAATAAGTGGTTAGCACTTAGTTTAAGTGTATTTGTGTTCCTGTTGAGAATATAGTAGCTGATCTGTTGGGTAGGCTAAGCTACAGTTATTGATCACTGCACAGCCATATTTATTCTATTGAATATGTTTATCACTATAAGACCGTTCATTTTAGGTGAGTGAGTCCGTTAACAGAAGTACATTGAATTTCCTTTGGAAGTGCATTACATTTCAAAGCTTGCATGTGCTGGATTTATCCACCTTTTGTTTTATGGATGCTTTCTCAAAGATACCGCCACCCCACACAAAATCTACCTTATTAATGTCAAACTGTCTGTAAAGAGACTTCCAGTGGTGGAAACAATATTCAAACATCCATGGAAACTTTGGGGTTTCCTAAAACACAGTCAGGTTAAATAGCAGCAGTCTCAAGGTCAAGAACAAACAATCTGCTGCGAAACTTTCAGCAGAGCCGCACACCAGGTGATTCTTTTCTCTCTTTGACCTCTGGACTGCTGCCCTGTTTTCCTGACTTCAGTTTTGGGAAATACAGACTGTTTTTTAAGACAGGCTTAACTTTTGCACAGACCTTTGTTGGTACCTTCAACCCAACTAAGCAAGAAACCTCTTTTTGCGAACTCATCAGATATCCTGAAAACAGAGGTTTAACCTCAGGCTCTGTTTTTGCTTTTAAATCTTTATATTTAGGACAAACATCCAGTTAAGTTATGGCCCTTGCATGCTGCTCTGCACGCAGAAATCTCCAAAGATGTTTGGAGATACTCAGAGGAAATGGATGTTACGAACATCAAACATGCGTTTTGTTTGGCCCACAGACTTCTCAGTGTTCAAACTCAGCCACCTTCACTGAGATTTTCTTGGCTTTATTATTATTATGATCTCATTCTCATTTTCTAATCCAGTCCATCAGTACAACATACCTGCTTTGCTGTCTTGATGCAAGAATAGATATAATTATTTATTTTTACATGCCCATGTAATGGAATTATTAAATGAGCTCTCCTTTGTCAAAGCTGTCGGTCCTGACTGGAAGCTGTGGTACTGTTGGCTGTTGTCAAGCTCGTCTTTTTTTTGTCTAAATGTGACAAAAAAGAAGTGAGGAGCTGCCTGCTGAAATGTGAGACATAAAATATTGGATCTCTTAAAATCAGATCTTCTGAATTCGAAAATCACATTGAAATCAAAAGTCTTTGAATAATGCACTGCAGTACTTGGTACTGAGGAAAAATAACCTAAGATATAATCAAAGTGTTATATTGGTATTATAGTCCAGATGCCATTCTTTCAAATGGTTATTTTTTTGTAGTATTTTACAGTGTGCTGTACTGAACAGCTATTTTATTTCATTTTATTTCATTTTATAAAGCGTTCCAAATTTTTGCTTTTTCTTTTTTTTTTTACTGTAACTTTTCTCTTGTTGTAAATGCTTCTGTCATCTAGTATTAAAACATTAGAAATAAGGTTTGGTTGTTGGTAGCTCTGTCTGTGGAGGTTCTCCATCACATTTAAAGTTTCGTACGCCTGAAGTGAACAGACCCTTATCAACTCTTGAAAGTGAAGTTGGATCCACTGAGCTTCTGTCTTGTTACATACGCCTAGAACATGCAGAACCAGAACTAGTGCTAACTAACATTATTTCAGACTGCAAAGATCACATCATGACCGAGCTTTGAGTCACATCCATCAGAAAATGTTAGGCGACTGTAAAACCCTCCTGATACCCAATATATTACTAAAATTACCAGTAGACTAACGAACAAACAGGTTGCATTCACTTACCACTCAAGTCAAAACAAATTTATTTGATGTTTTATACAAAAGTGAGAACACACAGTACACAGAGCATGAACTCACTACAGGAAGTCAAGATGATGAGTTATAGACAAAGCCACGTGAACAACTTAAAGGTATCAAATGGAATGGTTGGCACTGTTAAAATACCAATGCATTTGTTCACCATGCTTTCAAGACAAAACCAGTGCAGGTTAATGGAGGAAGGGTTTGTTACAAAGACATTTAATGAGACAGAAGTTAAGACGGGAGAAAACTGGTCGTCTGTTTTTAAATGGACCTTTTTATTGGAGGTGAGGCCACTGGGTGAGTGTATGATTTTATTCTTTTTACACAAAGTATTCTGGGAAAAAACGACATGCCCAGGTGAGCTTCTTCCTTTTTCTGAAACTTTTAATTAAATCTTAGAACATGGCCTGTATGTATAAAAGTCTTAAGAATGATCTTGAACTGTGATTATTCAGTGCTCAGACTCTGAAGTGATGAGAATGTTAAATAAGGACTACAATCATGCGTCAGTGAAATAACCATTTCAAGGCGTCAGATAATCATCACAGCTCCGTGCACATTTCTAAAACTAACGTTTTATTCAGAGCAGCTTCTCGCATAATGGTCCAAGATCCAAATCAGGATCCAGGAATGTTTCTTTAAGGATTTCTTTATATCTCTAATCACCGGTACATTTTTGATTTCATTTAAATTTCTTATCTCAAATGTTTTTGTTTTTTTCATGCAGATCAAAATATAGATGAAAAATGTCATTTATATTACATCTCAGCCTGGGTGTAGAGGTATGTGCTCATTTAATGCCTCTATTCATTTTAATGCACTAGAATTCCAATCTTACTTGTGAAGTCATTTTATTTGTAATGATTTGCAATTTTTAGTAACTGTAGTAAAAAAAACGTCAATTTCCCTTTTAACACAAAGACGGAAAAAAGAGTCGTAGATTCAGTCTGAATCTGAAAACTTATGTGTGTATGAGACAGTAACATCTGTAACAAAAGTTAAAAAACTACAGGACTGTTGAGTGACAGCAGTTTGACTTTAAGTAGTGTTGATGTGCAAACCTGTTCCTCTGATGAAGACTGTGAGATGCAGGTGTAGTAGTTTTGTCAAACTACAGGAATGTCACAAAATTCCCGTAAGAACAACAGCTGCACTCCACATAAATGCTGAGTAATATAGAAATACAGACACAATTAAGGCGAAAAATGTAAAACTAAAACACAAACAATAATCTACAATATTAAACAAAAACAGAGGTGTAAACATAAACTGTGAATTAAAAAAACAGAAACAGCAGACCTCTGTCTGTTTGTAGTGTGTCACACAACAATAATAGAGTTTTAAATAAATTAGATCAGGTCCTTTAACAACACTTCACTGTTCGCTGTTTGGTTCCAAGGCCAGAGAAACAGATACGTGTTTTTCTAAAGCCAAACAAGAAAGAACAACTCAACAACATTTGACTTTGTCAGTATTTCAAGATGCAGTAATAAAGAACCTTTACAGCTTCACTAAAGCTGCTGTGATGCTCTAATGCTCAATACAAACACAATAATGTTGGATAGATAAAAACTTTGATACTTTCAGGTCCTACAAAAACATCCAGCCTGAGCCTGGTGATGGAGAGAAGGTCAAACATGTTTTCTTTCTGTAAAGACTTAAACTGTGCTTGCACCTGAATATTAGTCTGGTAATGTGTGATCATTTCTGTTTTACATGCAGTGTTCATCAAATTAAAAGACTTTCTAAGACCCTTTGTAAAGAATAAATAACTTTTTTTTTTTTTACAATCATTCATCATCAGTCAAAGATTGATGCAAAACCAGGAGGGACAATAAGGCCAACAATGAGTTATTTATATTTACACTATTCTTAGGAACACTAACCGAACATTGTTTTTCTGTACGAGCAGTACCATACCAGGAAGACCGACCTGTTGGACGGAGAGTTTGGACGTGTCAGAGGTAGTCATCTTCACTGGACGGCTCATCCTCATCCTCATACAAGTTGTAGCTGTAATGACATGAGCTGCTGGGGCCTTCGCCGGGGTCGTCACTGCTGGCAACTGAACTCTCCCCGGTGAGCTTCGACCCCTCCGAGGTAGCAGAAGGACTGCGACTCATCCACCACAGCTGGTTGGCAAAGGTCCGTCCCCAGCTGCAGGGCTGGCCGATGGGGCGCAAGTGTCGGATGAGCTCAGTGGCCTCCTGCCAGTAAGAAGTTTACTTGCTGATGCCCCGCCCGGAGCGCTGCTTGTTCATGGTGGTCAGCATCTGGCTGATGTAAGAGGTCAGCAGGTCGTCCATCTTGTAGCCCTGCACACACACACACACACACAGGTAAATCATTTTTGTTTTTTTAAGCTTTTGATTCTTTATTGTAGTTGCATGTCATGTAATCTGATTATTTTAACATTTAGTTTAAAAAACAGTAAAAAGTTCTCATCAGCTCTTCAAATGTCTCTAAGATCAGCTGTCCTGTGACGATGTTTGATATTTAGTTGATACATTTTCTTTCATGTATATTTCAACAGCACATCAGTCACACAGCCATGTCACACCACTGTGATGTTTTTCATGATGGATGATAAAACTACACACTTCAGCAGAGTAGTGAATATGACTTTTGCACGGATGAAATTAATGATGTGGAAATTTACATCATACTAAATTTATCATGTGTCATACAAGACAAGTATGCATCCGATTATCACATTAGAGTCAGTCATTATTTAATTATTTAATTATTTTGAAAATTTAGTGAGTGTGTGAGTTGCTGCCGCCCACCAGTGAGGTCTCACACAGCAGTTTGCTTCCTCTGACCAGGTTGCCGATCGTGATGTGGAAGTACGTGTTCCCACTGCTCCAGTTGGAGATCTTGGTGAAGGGGTAGGTGGTCAGGACGTCCTGCCCGAATACACAGAGAGGGGTAAGTGTCAATCACGCTCAGGGCCTGCAATGCCTTCTTAAACAGTTAATGCAAGTAGCATTAATGGGACATGGCAGCACAGGGTAACATGCTCTTTGCACCAATGTGTTTGTCATCATCCAGCAGCAAAGTCCAAACGCAGCTTTCAAATAAATCCTTCAACATACGAACACAAACCTTTGTCTTCGGGTCGATGAGACTGACTCCGTTCTTGTTGATGGCGATCAGCAGGATCTCTGGGAAGTTGGGCTCTGTGGTTTGCTGAAAACAAAAGACAGATGAATGTGTGTACAGCAGTAATGCTTTTCTGCAAATATTTCTGTTTGAGATACAGACACAGGAGCAAAGACTTCTTGTTTGACTAATCATATTTTTCCTGCACCTCTCTCTAAACGTGAAACATCCAGTCTGCTCAATCTACACCGACTCTGACCTCTGTAACTGGAGGGTTCAGAAAGAGGAGCATTGTTTTTTTTTGACTGATTTCTCTTGAATACTGCCAACAGAAAAGCTCACAACAACGCAGAATAAATACAGTTGGTAAGTTCAACAGCTCCCTGTGAACATGAGCATAAAAAGTGAGGCGTCTCTCGGTGCATCACAGGTTCATTGTTCTATTTGTTACACAAGACAGATGTCGTGAAAACTGTGTGAGAGAAAAAGAAGCAAGTGAGGGAAACGAGAAGACAACTAAGACCCGAGAAGCACCCAGAGAGAGCTTCAGACAGGAAGTGACAAGCTCAGGTGTGTTTACCTTGACCTCAAAGAAGGCGGAGCCAAAGGTCTGCCATTTGTAGATTATCTTCAGAAAGAACAGTTTGGCCTCTTCCCTTGATTTACCAGCATGCTTGTTAAAGTACGCCACCACAGACTGTAATCAGACAAAAAAGACGATTTAAACTGACACATGTATTTCATTTTTAATCGCCAGATTGAATATCTAGCATGTCATTATGTTGTCATCTTATACTTCTACTATCTTATACAGTTTTGTCGTTGGGGTTTTGCAGGTTTACCCTTTTCCAGTCATCTGGTGACATCTGACGAATGAGATCCTGTGGGACCAGCTCCCGAAGCATCTTGGGAATTGTAGGAAAGTGGGATTTGTCATCTTCAAATTTGACACGGTAGATGAGTGCTGCAAGTTGGAAAACTTCTTCTCGTGAACACTTGTGGTAGCCACGCAAGTATTTAGGCAGCTCCTAATTAAAAGGACGTTACAAGGGGGAAGAAGTGTTAGATCAATTACATCCACGACAGTTCAGGTGTTGTATAAATAAAATGTCTTGTCTGGTTAAAAGTGTTTTCTCTGGTTTCATAGTATAAATCTCTGACCTGGTAGTAGTGAAAGATGGAGTCAGCGAAGGAGTCCTTCCCTGGAACTGTATTGGTCCACAACTTTTTCATGAAAAACACCTGATAGGTCAGAGAGGGAAGGATTCCTGTGAGGTGGGAGGAAGGGTGAAATATTAATGTTAGTCCAAAGTTCAAACCACAACTCGATCTGACAGTTTTTGTGTCCAGAGGATTAAAAGCAGGTACGAACCGTCTTTAGCTGGTCGAGATTTCTTGATCCAGTCTGTCAAATGTCTGACAAAGTCAAAGAAGAAATCTCCCTCTGGCACACTGATCACCTGCAGAACACACAGTTTTATCATCGTTACAATCCTACAGAAACTGCAGTAAACAACTTATCATAACCTCCAAAACAAAATCTTTAGGTAGAAAAAGATGAAGCACGAAAAACCATGTGAATCTTTAAAACAGATTTCCACTTGTGAGTGAATTGAAAAGACGATTCTGGTTTGACGAACACCTTCTACAGAACAGTACAATCCCTCCGAGCATCTCCTCCTCCTGACCTGAACCAGGCCGTGCTACAAACAGTTCATGACCTCTGACCTTGTCTGAGATCTTGACGAAGAGGCTGAAGCCTTCAGGAGATTTGAGCAGCAGTCTGGTTGAGATGTTCTGACAGAATTCCTTTGCTTTTGTGCTGGACTCCACCTCAAATGCCTGCAGGTTTGAGACACAATCACTCTCAGTTAACTCTTTTTTTTTTTACATTCATATGCCGGTGTGTGTGTCTCATACCTCGTCTGTGTCGTCGGGGAAGTAGACTTTGTGGAAGATCTGGGTAGTTTTATGCTGGATGGCCTCCACTTCAACCAAATGAGGAGGATACTTCCTGGATCCGTTACTGTCACCATGACAACAATGACAAAAGGCATTGACCAGGTTCTTTCACAATCTAATGGTTAAATATTTCATCTGTATTTATTCATACGATTCATAAAGTGAGGTACAATGTGTCTCCACCAATCAACTGACCGAAAGGTTACTTAAGAAAATACTCTGAAACTAAACTCTCCCTTCAGCAGATAAATATGAAAACAGTCATACTCTGCACAGAAAAGCTTCAAAGTCAAGTAACAATCAGAAAACTTTTTTTTTTTTTTTTACCGTAGAGCTTTGTGCACCCTCTGCATGCAGTCTCCAGAGAGCGGGTGGTGTCTCTTGGACTGGAGGAAGCGCTGGATGTGCGGCAACAGTACGTTACTGGGAGGATACAGACCGGTACACAACCACAGCAGCTCCCAGCCTTTCTCCTCACTGTACCTGCAGCGGCACATAACTCATGTTCAGCTATATGAATATCTGTTCTGTCTGCTGCACTACCACAGCCACAGTGAAGACTTAATGAGCAACATGTAATAATGTTTGGGTTTGGGTATATTGTACCTGAGTAGGAAGGAAAAGAGATGTTACTCTAAATGAAACGTGTGATATTATGATATTGTCATTCATACTGCAGTGCAGTGATCAGTGATTCTGGTGCAGGTTTACACACTTGACGTGGTTGTCGGTGAGCTGTTTGATGATCTGACAGTAGATCTCGTCCTTCAGAGGTTCGGCCTTCAGCGCTCCTTCAAAGATCAGGTCTGTCAACTCGTTGACTGAGCGCGTCCTCTTGGACGGGTAGTCGCCCATGTACTTCATCATAGGTGGGACAAACGTCAAGGAATACAACAACCTGATCAGATTAAATACAAATAAAGGATGTACATGGATGTGAGAGAGTGTGTTTCATTCAATCATCTAACCACATTTAGAGTCCAGAACACAAAGATGTGTTCAAAAACATTCTGAGTGAATTTCGGGTTGACAATGTTCCCTCAACGGAGACTGAGACAGTCAGTGTCAAACTGCATCACATCAGCTGTGTCAAGGATATCTATGAAGGACATGCAGGCGTCCTGAGACAGGTCTTCGTGGTTGACGACCTTCTTCAGCAGCGGCAGCTTGAGAGGCTCTCTGGTGCAGCTCCACATCTTGTCCTTCCCACGATTCTTCGTGACCATCACCCTGCTCAGGGTGTGTTTGGGAGGAGGCCTGGAAGGAACCGAGTACACGGGTGACACGCTGACATGACTGCATTTGAATTTGTCACCAAAAATAAGGTAAAAAGATAAACACTAAGGTTCTGATTCCTGAGCTGTTCAATAACTGAAATGACACCGAAGGAATAAACCCAATCTCAAACATCAGGGACATGATTCTCTTCATTAGCGTGTGTGTGTACCTGAAGTAGTCGTATGAGAACTCCTCCAGTGTGTATGGTTTCATCCTACCATCAGTCTCTGGCATGACGAGCTGCGAAACACGAACCGACTCCTGACGCTGGTCCGGTGTCATGGTTACCAGTGCCTGATTGGTTAGATTACATTATATCACATTCATGACAACATGTTAATAACATGATCTCACTGTAAACATGATAAATTATTATTACATTAAAAACGCGGCACAGCCGCCTCTCCATCAGGAAGTCATTATCTTAAAACGGGTCACCAGAATTTTTGTTAAGGAGCTTTTCAGCTCTTACCACTACTTCCTGCTGAGGTCGGGTCATGGTGGGCAGGACATAGACGCAGTCAGCTGGGAAATCTCCTCTCTGATTGGTTCGTTCGTTGACGCCGTGTGCCCAACCAGAGTTGAGAACCTGCTCGCCCGTGTCCTGGTCCAACAGGATCAGGTCTCCCTTTAGGAAGCTCAGGAACGTTGAGTCCTCACCAGCTGTGGAAGGAGGAGTTGTACTTAAAACTTCTTCTGTCTTCTGTTCTGTATCTTTATATCTCTCTAACTTATAATGTACTACACACACTTTTCAGACTTACTTGGATTGGGGTTGTCCTGAAGTGCCACCACAAACTTCGACCTTTTCCTCAGGCCTTCCAGGAAGGTCACCACCAGGTCCCGGATGTCCTCTGCGTTGTTGGAGGTGAAGGTGTACTCCTCTCCTTTGATGGTCGCCAAAGTGAAACTCTGACTCTGCAACTTTCCTCCCCTGAAAGAACAAATCCAGAAGAGTCCAGAAAAATAACAGACGGACATGTAGAAGGATGCAGGAGGTGGATGAAGGAGGGATGAAATATTTAAACCTCACCTGCTGCTGGAAACTGCAGAGATCTCTGGGAAGGAGAGTTCTAAGAGGACCTGCTCCTGCTCGTCCACAAAATAAACCCCAGTCCAGTTGACGGCGACGATCAGGTCGTTTTTAGGCAGACTGGGACCTGAGAGGAACAGAAGAAAGGTTTTACACCTGATGATTATAGATCCAGTCCATCGTCAGAGCGTCGTCATGGTGACCATTAATGACTAAATATGTCTTCTTGAATTCTGATCCTCTGATCACATGTTCATGTGTGAAGGTTTCAGACGCTCACCTGAGAACTTGAAGGCTTCGTAGAAACGAGAGAAGAGCAGAGGCCACTTGTGTCGAGCGAAGTCCACCACCTCCTCCTTCACCTTCTGAGAGTCAAACCTCTTCTGTGTGTAGATTCCCTGCAGACCAAGAGAAACATGTTTTATTATATCCATGTGTGAAGAACTACAGCCAGCCGTGCTGCTAACCACTCTGTCTTCACCAGAGCATGGACCAGCCAACCATGCCTAGACTGGCTAAAAACTGCAGGTTCCCAAACTTCACTGGGAGGACAATGAGAGACTTTGTCCCAGTGACGAGTACCTTTTTGTGGGCAGCCATAATGAAATGAGCCCATTTCTCCACAGACTTGGCAGTGCTGATCTCTCTGTCGGGGATGTAGGAGGGGATGAGGCTCAGCAGGCGCTCCAGCAGGATCTCTGAACCGTAGTCGATGTAATACTGCTGAGAGGCCAGTTCTGACAGGTCGTCCTGGAGACACAGAGGGACACATGCTGATACGTTTGTCTGGACTTGTGCTCTAAGCGAACTGCCTGCTGGCTTCAGCTTCATACTTAGTGTGCAGAATCTCACCCTGTCACAGCGGTATTCTCCAAACTTGACGCCCCTGACGGTTTGCTGGTAGATGAGGTTAGTAGCAACCTGGTCGTCAGAGGGGCAGTGCCACGGCGTGAAGATCTCCTTCCTGAAAAACAGCCTCCAGGGGGCGTTCCTCTCCTGGGCTCCCTGCTCCTTGGCGTACTGCTCACACTGGGACACGGCGTCCATCACATGATCGTTCCCGCTGCCCAAAGATGAGACCTGCAGGAGGAGAACATGCATTCACATCTCCAACTACAAGTGCTACTGTTACTGTCAAAATATTTCAAATGTTTAAACTGCCAGTTTCTAAATATTCAAGTTTCAGGCACTCTGGACATTTTGCCTTGTCCTCACTGCTTCAGACTGTTTGACTGTTGGATCAAGTCTTTATTTTAAGATTAAGGTTTAAGCTCACCTCCAGGTTTAAGACGCATAATAATACTGAACAATAACTTGTATCTGATATGTATGGACTTTGAGTTGAAGGGCTGGTCAGTGCCAGTGATGGTCCTCACGTGTGTGTGTGTGTGTGTGTGTGTGTGTGTGTGTGTGTGTGTGTGTGTGCGTGCCCACCTTGTCAAACAGTGCGATGTAGAGCGAGAACCCGAACCGATCCCGCAGGTTGATTTTGTCGGACAAGGCGCTGCAGAGCTCCTTGGCCGTGGTGGCGGAGTCCGTCAGCAGCGTTTTAGTCGTGCCATCCATGAACGTCACCGGCAGCATGATGGGCTTCTTCGACTTGGTGGCCTGGAAACAGATTTCTGAACTTTAGTTGTGTTGGTGTTTAAATCATCCCAGTCTCACTCTAAACTTCATCAGTGACAGATTCTGCCCACATCATGTCCTCATCTTTTATTACATTTGACCCCTGCCACAGTTCATTTTAAATCACGTGGTTTATCTGTTTAGTCTCATTATTAAAAACCAGGAGGCTGTCAGTGTACGACATTTAAAGTTTATCATCGCTGCCTGTATGCAACATTAAAGGTCTAACACTGAACACTGGAGCATGCAGGGTGACAGCAGGGTGTGTGTGTGTGTTTGGACCTGTAGCTCCAGCCATGATGGAGGTTGTGTTCTCGTCCCGTTGACAAATGTTCGTCTCAGTCTCTCTTCACAGTACGGAGCGTAACCCGGCGGCCCGCTGTTGATGAAGTTCCTCAGGTACTGAAGATAAACAAAACATGTGATTTTCAGAATAAGACTTCTTCGTTTTGTGTATTTCAATTTTAAAGTCTGGATGTTCGGACCTTGACAAACTTCTCTGAAGGGGCGAAGCAGCCGACACACAGAGAGATGAGGATCCAGCCCCGAGCGTGAGAACTCTTAGACGGGTTCTGACTCAGCTGCTTACAGATCTGACAGTAGATCTCGTCCCTCAGACCTGGTCTCAGGATCCCGTTGCCGATGATGAAGTGAAGTTTCTCCAGGTTGGATGTCGGCCGGTCCTCCAGCATGCTGTTGCCGTGGAGACTGTATTCCCCATCGTTGAGGCGCTTGGTGACCTGAAAAGCGTCACACTCTTATCACCCTGCAACACGCCGACTGAAGATGAAACTGATCCGGACAGTATGCAGATCTTACGACTCTCTCACCTCCTCTGTGATCTTGGATTTCTTCTTCAGGGTGAGGGACACCAGTTTGTGTCGGACACTGTTCTTCTTGTGGCTGTCGGACTGAGGCGTCTGGAGGCAGGACGAGACAGGAAACAGCTCACAGACTGTTCAACATCACCTTGAATTTCAAAGTGAAATCTCCTTACCTCTCCCTCCCCCTGCAGGGCCTGCAGCTCTCTCTTGTAGGTCTTCTTTCCCAGCGTCTCGTAGATTTTGGTCATGACGGGGATCTTCTCACTTCCATCGCTGATGGCCGTGTGGTACTTGGGCTCTGGCAGATCTCCCATGAACCTCAGCACTGTGATCCACACCGCCAGAGACGCCTGTGCCGGCACAGATATCAGAAATTCATGCTTTGCTTGATGCATTTCTAACTATTGTTACTATTTCTAACTAAAATTACTGCTCCACACAGTGCTTCCACCAGTAAACATCGTCTACTAATAAATCGAATAAATTCTCACATATTTAATTAAAAAACATTTAAGGTGCCACCCAGACGTGAGCATCTTTCAGAGAGACAGTAAACATGTTGTGGGTCAGAGGTCAGTGGTGACCTACCAGCTGGTCTCCCTCGTCGTCGTGGAACAGCAGAGGCTGTTTGAGAGGCCGTCGGACGTAGCTGTGCGTGGTGGTGCCCTGGAAGTACGTGGCAGCAAACTTGGCAAACTTGTACTCCGATAAATCTTCCTCGTCATCGTCCTCAGGCAGAGGAAGAGCCTCGTCAAGATCCTCCTCCACCAGCTCGTGATGGGTCCGCTCCAGGTCCTGCAGAGCAGACGAGGCTTCAGTCAGTGCTGACTGGATTCATTGTGAAACACTAACACCCGATTCACAGAGCGGATCTTTGTCGTCACAGCCAATTTAACGTGACGGCGAACCAGCAACAAACTCAAGAAAAGATTTGGAGTTGTTACACTTTAAACTTTCATGAGGTCGAGCACTAACGATTACAACCCGATCACCCAAAATGCATTTTAATGCAGCATGTGAAGAGGCTCCATTCTGACGAGTTGATCTGCATCTGTGTCTGCAGCTGGTTTTCTGTTTCTATGACTGAGCTGACAACTGTAACATGAAATACCGGTTACAAATAAAGAAAGAAATAAAAATCCTCTGGTGTTTTTGGATCAGTAAACTCGCAGCGTTAGCGCCACCTGGGATCATTTTCATGTTGGGTGTAGTCAGTGATTTCCTCTGAGACCCTGAGACCAAAAACACAATCAAACACAAAAACAACATTAACCAACATCCAAGAGCAGAATACTGTGTGAGCTCACCTCAAACCCGGTGGGTGCTTGTCCCTCCTGGCCCGGTAAAGACGCCGTCGTCCCCAGGAAGCCGAACATCTTGTCCACCATGTCGGAGTCATTCACTGGCTCCAAACGAGCCTTCTCCATCTGCTCCACCATCTCCTTCTTCTTCCGAGCCTCCTCCTTCTCCTTCTTCTCCCGCTCAGCATCCTCTTTGGCCAGCTGGGCCAGACGCTCCTAGAAAACCAAAATATCAGCACAGTGTGTGTGTGTGTGTGTGTGTGTGTAATGTACTGTGTAAGCTCTGGGGAACACATCATTTCTCAGATCCTGAACCTGAACACCACATTACACTTTTGATGACACATTAATGGAGGTTTTGAAGAGTCAGAATTCTTTGTTGGACTCGCCTGGTGTTTGCGTTCAGCCTCGGCCTTCGCTTTCTTCGCAGACATCTGATTCCTCAGCTTGGCCTCTTCAGCCAGACGCATCTTCTCCGCCTCGAGCCGCCTGTGGTACTGAAGGAGAGAGAGGAGGTTACCGACCAGAACCACAGTCTGCTGTTTGTTCTGGTAACACCTCAGATCAGCAGTGTGTGTGTGTGTGTGTGTGTGTGTGTGTGTGTGTGTACCTCTCCCTTCAGCCTCTTGTACAGCCGGCGAGCGATCATTCCTCTGGTGTAGGCCTGGATGGTGATGACGGCCCACAGCCGGTGTCTGAACGCTCGGCGCACCAGGTATCCCCGACAGCGAGCCTGGAAGCCCGTTATCCTCTGACGGGCCACGTGATACGACGCACACAGCTTCCTGGAACGAACCAGAGCCTGAAGGCGAGAGAAGCCCGCTCGCATCTGAAGGGAGGAGAAATAAAAAGTTTCCACGGAGCTGCATGTTTGATTTCTGTCATGATGTGGATTGAAACACAGAAAGGTTCCTCACTGCTCCGTAATTCTTCCGGCACTGGTATCCTCTCCACGTCTTCTGGATGAACACAGCTGACTTCCTCAACTTCAGGAAGTTAGATCTGATGGCAGGAAATAAAAAAAGTCTTTACACGACCAAACATTTGACGACAGAGAACAAAGCCACAGGATGAAAAGTTTCTGAGCCGACCTGTCCTTGAATCCTCGAACCACCTTCTGGATCAGGATGACCTTGTCGGTGATGGCCTTGTCTCTCTCGATCTCCAGCAGCATGTCGTGGTGATCCTGCACATCAGGAGAGAAAACATGAACACACAGTGCAGAGTCTGCAGCTCACAGCTCACAGTGACACAGCGACAGCTCTGCAGGCTCGGCCTGCTTCTGGTGATCTGTCCATCCGCCCTGTCAGGAAGTGTGAGTGCTGCCCTGCCACCTCCATGCACTTTCTACTTCCTGCTCAGCTTCCTGTTCAGCCTGTCCACGTGTCCATCGATCAATCTAACCTTTAACGTGTAGAAGTGTGTAGCTGCGTGTGAATTCATTACACACACACACACACACCTCCACCACAAAAATTAAAACCTTCATCCTCGTCACATCAGCTCCTGAATCTCCGGCTTGTTGTCAGGAGGGTCAGTTCATCAAATCTCTGAGCAACAAGTCTGAACAGATCACGTGTCAGCAGCCGCTCACACTCTGAGAAAACAAACTGCTGAACCTGAGCTCATGTTTTCATTTGACCTCCAAGGGAAAGAAGTGACGGCATCTCCATGGCAACCAGCTGACGGATGTACCTTACCAGTGACTTTTGACCTCTGAACAACATCTGCCCTCACTGGGCAGGAAACCAAAACACACACACACACACACACACACACAAAATGGGAAACACAAACACAGTCCTTCCCAGCAGCAGACGTGAACTGGAAACTGGTGAAATGAGGTCGTCCTTCATGAAGTGTTGAATGAAATGTGACGTTATCGTGTCAACATGGAGAATCTGAGGAAAGTTTCCAGATTTCAGGAAATCTCTGAGGAAAGTTTCCAGATTTCCGCAGGGTCCGACCCAGCACCATGAAGATTTTCTCTTTCACCGTCTTTAGACAGTTGATTCAGAGTCAGATTTTCTTCTGACCTCCTCTCAAACTGAAGAATAATAAATCTCTGGCAGTGAAGCTGATCTACACGCAGAGCTGAGTGAACGTGACGAACACACAAATATTCAGACTGCGTCTCTGAGCCGTTTACCTTCAGGAAGATCTTTGTCTTTCCCATCTGCCAGTCATCGTCTCTGCCGAGCACGGCCTCAGCGATCCGCTCACAGGTTCCCCTCAGGTCCTCCTGAAGGAGACAGACAGACAGACAGAGAGACACACAGACACACAGAGAGACAGACAGACAGACAGAGAGACGGACAGACAGAGAGACAGACAGACAGACACACAGACACACAGAGAGACAGACAGACAGACAGAGAGACAGACACACATTTGTTTGTCCATTTAATGTCTGTACAAATGAAATACTCTGTGACTGGTCTCAGTAATAATGACTAATTATTTTAATTCAAATGTCCAATCTTACAAACACTGTTTTCACAGTGACACACACACACACACACACACACACACACAGAGACACACACACACACACACACAGAGGGAGGAAACCATAACATGTGTGGGGTCCAAGGAAAACAGATTGCTGTTGGATTGTGGGAAAAACTGCATGATGACAAAACACAGTGTCACACGTGGAGTCATGTGATGTCTCACACACACACACACACACACACACACACACACACACACAGTTACACTCTACCTGTTTGTACGCCGGTTTGACTCCAGGCATGAGCACCCTGTAGCGGTCCACAAACTCCACGAAGGTGTAGCGGATGGGGTATCCTGCCCGGCGGATCCGAATGGTCTCCATCATACCGGAGTACCTCAGCTGACGCACACACAGCTCTCTGTCAAACAACTGCAGACACACACACACGAGCCCAGAGTGTGAGTTTAAAGTTTGTGGTTGACTCTGGTTACATCCCACAGAGGCAGATGATTGACACCTCTCTGCAGGAATGGATGTAAACACCTCATGATGATGCTGATGTCCTCTCTGACCTGTGAGCTGCAGTCCACCTAACATACATCAGTCTAACGTCTGTGCTGGACACACTCACCATGGGCTTCTTGTATTCGTTGGGTTTGATGCAGCGGACGAAGAAAGGCTGACAGACGCTCAGAGTCCTCATCAGCAGCTCCAGAGATCTCTTGAACTGACTGCTGAGCGTGGGCGAGCGCTTCCTGGTCTCTGCCCCCTGAAAACACACACACACACACACACACACACACACACAGTGAGACAGGGTCAGGAACAATGAGAACTCTTTCCTCTCTTCCTGACACAGACCTTCCTCCTCTGAATATTAGAGTGTTTGGCTGACAGCAGCAAACTGTTTCAGGATGAAGCTGCTGTTGGTCGATTAGTCGACTGAGCATCTTAGACAACAACAAGTCTGTGCGAGCTGTGAGCATCATTACATTACATTACATTACATTACATTACATTACATTCAGTCTCTACAACTCCTCAAAATATCACAGTCCAGTAGATACTGAACTGACAAAACATCAGTGAAATCTTCCTCACATGCATCCTGCACTTTAACAATCAGTGTGTTCTCTGTGCAGTCTCTCAAACACTAAATTATTTTAGATTTACATATTGCATAGTTCACTGTCACTGGTTTTATTTAACTGTTATTTGTACATGTGTATATAGTGTTAAAATAAGATATTGTACAGGTGTACACTGTTAAAGTTTTGTTTTCTTGCTATCACTTAAACACTATCTCTACTGCTGTAACAGAAACTATTTCCCTGCGGGGATTAATAAATTATTTATTTTCTTCATCATCCATCTCACTGACCTGAACATTGTTTTCAATTATTATTATATTTATATTATATTTATATATTATATTTACACTTTTCCTGACATTTTAAAGACAGAACAGCTGATTCATGTGCAGATTGATCAATAATTGATTTCTTACTCACTGTGACACTTTTATCCGAGTAGCATCACATTATCAAACTGACCAGGTGAGACCTGCTGGCTTCGTCACCTGTTTAGCCTAGCTTAGCACAAACACTGGAAACAGGTGGAACAGTTAGCGTAGCTGAACACGTGTGTTTATTTAACACGTGACTCTCAAAGTGTAACGTAACTAGCGTTACTGTACCCAAATAAAAGAGTAATTAATCCATCTCGATTCTTCTTTTTTTTTATAGCAAAGTTAGGAAACTTATTTCAAACAGTAAAATAAAATAAAACCACGATTTGATCAGGTTGGATACATTATTTTGAAAGTTCTGGCCGGAAATAGTTTGTGTATGTTGTGTCTGTCTTTACACTCAGCTGCCCCCTGGTGGTCACAACTAGGAACTGCTGAAATACATTTGTGGTATTAACGTTTGTACAAGTCGTTACAGATGTAATTATTATAATTACATCTGTAACGCGAGTATTATTAAATATTATTCATAAAAATATAATTTAATATAATTTCGGTGTGGACGTTATGCTGCGTGTCGCTGAGCATTGGCTGCCCTCTTGTGGTCACAGTGAGAAACTACATCAAAGTAATAGGACAAGTTAGACATAATAACAACAAGACAACGTCCGGTCAATACTTTCAAAATAAACTGTGACAGACAGTCAGAAAATAGCCTTATTGTACACAAACCATCAAGAGTGATTAATCCACCTTAATTATTCACGACTGTCCCACTCAAAGCTTACTAATTAGACATAATAAAGACAAAACAATGCTCCGACGTCCGGTCAATACTTTCAAAATAAACTTTCAGTCAGAAAATATAGCGACAGAACGATTCTTATTGTACAAAAAACATCAAGTCAGGAGCGATGAATGTATCTTAGTTTCTCACGACATCTTCGCTCTCTCTCATTTTAGCGAAGCTAGCGTCAAGTAAACCCATGTCGTCCTGGATTGTTTTATTTTGAAAGTTGTCGCCGAAAATGTTTTGTATGTTGTTGTGTCTGTCTTTACACTAATAGAGCTCAGTGCTGCCCCCTGTGGTCATAACCAGGAACTGCAACCCGTAATAAAGGTAAAAAATGTAAAATAAAATAAAATAAAAAATAATAAAATAAAATAAAATAAAAATAAATGTAATAAACATGGTACCGCGAGCATTGGCTGCCCTCTTGTGGTCACAGTGAGGAACTACATCAAGGTAATACGACAAGTTAGACAGGATAACAACAAAACAACGTCCGGTCAATACTTTCAAAATAAACTGTGACAAAGGAACAGTCAGAAAATAGCCTTATTGTACACAAACCATCAAGTCAAGAGAAATTAATGCTTAATTCTTCACAAAGTCTTCGCTCTTCATTTTAGCAAAGTTAGCATTTGTTGAAATAAACCCATGTCGCCCTGGATTGTTTTATTTTGAAATGTTAAACACTAATAGAGCTAACGGCTGCCCCCCTGTGGTCACACTTAGAAACTGCAGCCCGTAATAAATTAGTGATATTATTAACAGTCGTTGTTTTAGTCGTGCACAGGTCACTAACAGAGTAATTATAACGACACTAACAGCAGCGTTCAGTTGTTTAAACACATTTTCCTGTGTGACGCTACATGTCGCAGAGTATCTGCGCCCTCTAGTGGTGATAACCAAGAACTACACCGTGCGCTAATATGACAAGTTAGACAAAATCTAAACCACAGCGATGCTACAACTTCCGGTTAGTACTTTCAAAATAAATCTTAACAAACAACGATTCTCAGCCTTTCTGTACACAAACCTTTTCTTAATTGTTCATGCTTACTAATTAGATAAAAAAACAAAACAATGCTTTGACTTCCGGCCAATTCTTTCAAAATGAATCTTGAAAAACGAACAAAATGATCACGGCAGAACAATGAATCATTATTATTCTCAATTTGAACATGAACACTGGACTGCTTACACACAATCCTAAAGTACATTTAAATCGATCAATTGTCGATCCACCCGAAAAATCAATTAGCAATCATTTAGGATTAAAGCTTCTGTTGTGTCATGGATTTATTTTGAAACAGGAAGTGCCATCAGATTTATGTTGTCTAACTTCACACATCGCCGTGTTGTACTTCCTCACTGTGGCCACTGGAGGCAGCATCAGACATGATCGACTCCAGTTTGTATCAACACTGATGCCACTGCTGGTAAATATGATCACATGTAATAACTTAATAACTTATATATTAGACTGATATAAGTTGACCTGGTCACGTTCTATAATTTTATTGTGATTGTCTGACACTTTTCTCACAGTGTTTTACTGCCCCCCAGCGGGCACAACAAGGAACTACAACATGAGAGTGAAACGTTCAAACTGAAGAAAAAAAAAACGTTTTAAATTATTATTTTTGTATTTTTTTTTCACATAAAAACGAATTGAATTTTGTTATTATAGCAGTTAGTAATTCTATTATTTTTTATTATTTTTAATAATAATAATATTGCAATGAGGCAAAATAATAATATTGATAATGAGAATAAACATTAATGTACAGTATGCCTCTTTAACAGGTTCATAGCTTTGAGTCATCTGCTTTTACAATAACAATAATTCTTTTAATTGAATTTGATCCTGATATATGATATAATATATATAAAGGTATAAAGATATGATGGTCAGTGTGACAGAAAAAGCAACAATCAGAGCGTAGAGGTGATTCACAGTCAGAGCTTCAACACATGCAGAGTTTTTATTTTTACCTTCAGAAGAGTTCTGGCAGGAAGAGCTACTGAACTACCAGGAGAGCAACCACACAGAACTGAAACGA
>NC_040017.1:27670060-27793180 GCF_000972845.2 Larimichthys crocea
GTATGCAGCAGCTGTGAGTACGTTTGTGATAAAACGATTTTAGGTATGCTACAAGATCGGTTAGGGTTACATGTTGTCACATATTGGAGATCTGGATGTGAGCCATGTTTCCCTGCAGTCTGAACTCTGACCTACCTGATGATGCAGCACTGGTCACGGTTGTTCCTCTGCATGTTGAAGTAACAGTTGTCAGCGATGGCGAAGATGTGGGGCGGCATTTCACCGATCTTCTTGTTGGTGTAGAGGCGGATCTGGTTGGCCGTGTAGATGGGCAGCACCTGGTACGGGTTGACAGCCACCAGGATGGAGCCGGTGTAGGTCTGCACGCAGAGGAAGAGGAGTTCAACCTTTTTAATGTGATGCTGAGCATGAACCTGATGAGCGAGTAAATACACCAGACAACACACTGAAGGACTGCTCAGTAACCACGGGACACAGACCAGGAACGAATATAGCTTCATACCTACATCACACAATAATGTTCACCTGTATATTCTATCTGCCAATTTCAAGCAGTATGTAGAGTTATGTGCACTTTTTAAAGATTTTAGGAGCATCAGACTCTGCGATGTCTGCTCGCAGCAGTGTCACGTTAGAGAGCAGCGAGCTGCAGCCTGTGAAGGGTAGATGAGGTGACATGGGTCTCTTAGCTCAGATGGTGAAGGATGACAATGAGAACGTATCAGTGTTCGCCACAGGAGAACAGACAGCCATGTTGGAAACAAATCAACATGCACCCAGGCTGCAGCGCTGAGCTTGGTTACCGCTCAGCCTGAGTGAATCAGTCCCGTGAAGCATTTCGACTGTCCTGCAGAAACACGACACCTCCACAGCTTCAGTGTGTAAGAAAAGTCGCTCTCTTCCTCTCCAGGTCACTTCAGTTTTGGCTTCGAGGCAGGACACACTGTGTGAGTCACACGAGTCATTTATCACAAGAAAAGTGCATGCACTGTTTGTGCAGAGAGAAATAAAATGGGACGTCCATGGTGACACCAAGTGTCAGCTTCATGAGGCAGAACATGAAACATTCAAAACATGCAACCTAGGTGCAGTGTACCAATACAGCTGAATATGGAAATATGAAGCATGCTGCCGTGCTGGTGTTGCATTAAATACATGATTTTATATTATTTCCAGCTCTGATGGGAACTCTCTCCAGCCATGCTTGATGTGCAGGAGCTGACTTACCCTGCCACCACAGTTTGTCTTCAGAGGAAACAGGAAGCGGGAAGGAGGAAGGAAGATAGCAAGCAGGACAAGAGAGAGAATACAGAGGCAAGAGACTGAGATGAGAGCAGAGAAACAGCCGACAGGTCTGAGGGAGGGATATTAAAACCATTCGAGCCCCGGATTAATGTTTTAAAAGCTCAAAGAACGTCTGCAGCAGCAGTGCTGGTGTAATGATAATTATGAAGCATCAGCTAAAGAATATTTTACTGCTAAAGGAAACATTCAACAGTTACCAATCTAGCAGTTTTCTGTCTTTCTAAAGATTTGAATAAAGTCACAATGTAACGATTATCTGAGAGGTAAAATGACATTTTTGTTGTTTTGGTCAGACAAAAGTTAAATCTCTGTCGGGATCCTTTCCATAATGTTGTCAGACACTCTGTGGGCTGTATGATCAGTATCATTACTGTAGATAGCATGTTAAAACTGGGTGGATTTACGGTGTACTCACATATATGAGTCATTTTCTGTATTTGATGTGCAGCATAGTATAATACCAGACACCCCAAGATATTTATCTATTCCTTTCATTCAGATAAATAGAGGAATGTCATGGAGCAGCTCTGTGTATCAGTATCAGTGTGCAGAAATACTCACATATATGAGTTTCTCTCTGTATCTGATGAGCAGGTTGCGGAGGATGCCAGCTTCATTGAGGTCTCCCAGGCGGATCATGTCCTCCACACCATGGATGGAGGTGGGATGCATTGGCTTAATGTTGGTGGCATTCTGGGGGGAGATCCAGTGCTCCTAGAGGGGGAGAGGACGTCATGGTGGGTTCAGAGGAAAAGAGGTTCACACTGTGTTCACTGAAGTCTCAGGACAAAGTAGCAACTAACACAACAACTTCAGTGTCCTGTTTATGGATATTCTTGAGTAATCAGGTCATAGTCAGATTACTGATGAGCTTTTCAAATGTTATGTTTTGGAGCTCCAGTGTCATCTAGTTACACTTTGTTTGAGAGACAGCAGATTATCGTCAGAACAGCAGCTCACACTAAAACAAAACACAATGTTTCATTACTTACATTCCCTTCATCATCCAGGACCTGGATCTGTCCCGAGTCACAGAGTTTGACCACTGCGCCGATCGGCACCTCGAACTCCCGACCAGTCTTCAAGTCCAACCAGACATAGTCGCCCTGGAAAGAAATCAACAATTAAAAAACAAACACCAGGACCAGAATCAATAATCAAATCATTTTGTGAATCACAAATTTGAAATCAGGATCAGAAGAAGGACGATCACATGAGAAATCAGACCCAGAAAAGGAATCGTGCCTTTATTACAGCATCTCCATAAATCAGACCCATGATTAGAACCCATGTTGTAATTAATCAGAACCATTTTCAGACAACACCTAGATCAGGCTAACAGTCTGAAGACACATGAGACTGTGGATTAAATAAAGCCTCACATGTTAATCCACAACGAGTTTACACTCATCAGGGTTAGTACATTCATTCTAGTATTGAAATAAATGGTGCAGTCTGAAAAGGGTGAAATGAACCGTGATCTCATGGTCCAGCCTGGACAAAACACAAACTGTGTACCAGGAATGTGTTGAGGTGGACAGGGAGGACATCTAACCAGGAGAGGAAAGAAGGGTTAGTACGGAGGGGTGAACGAAAACCTCGAGCAGATATCTACAAATCTGTATTCAAAGGAATCTTTCAGATTCTGTAGGCCTGGAAGCTGTCTCTGCACACAGGTTTGATTCCAACAGCAAATCCATCATAACCCACTCTCCCAGTCATTTTATCACTAAGATACAGATTACCACTCTTAGTAGTTAAACAAAGCATACTGCTCTTTTGTTTCTTTTCACCATTTCCCAAATTTCTTTGTCATAATAAAAGATCATACCCAGAATGACACATCTTTTTATATTTGTCTGTTTTATGTTACGTTGTATTATTTTATATCCTAATACAAAACATCATCCTTAATATTTTTTGTGTACAAAAACAGCACAACCACACGTCATCTCCTTCTTGACAGGAAACAGCTGCTGGAAATACTTTCATTATTTTTATATCCTTACCCAACACTTTCATTATTTTTGCTTTGCTCTGTGTACTGAAGTCATACATGCGAGGTACACACTGGGACTAAGCCACCTTTCAAGCCACTCCTACATCTTAATCCACTTCCCAGTATCGTGCAGAAGCGTGCTGATCCAGCAGAGGATACCATGTCAGTGTCATGTTTTTCCTCACATGGGCATAAGAAGGACATGCCTGTATAAAGATGCAGTACCAGCAGGGGGCGATACGTCTGACAGGATGCTGTGCTTTGTTTTGTGTGTGAAACCATCAGTCAGCAATGATTATTTTAAAGAAGAAGTATTTTCATTTAAAACATGAACTCTTCCTGAAGTCTTTTTTTCTGCATAAACCTAAAAAACTGTGACCACCCCCTAAAATGTTTCTCAGCGAGCCCAACCTGTAAGTAAGGCTGAACACACTTTATCGGTTTCAGTAGTACAGCTGGTTGTTTGCATTCGTCGTTCACAACAAATGCTATGCAATGCATTGCTCATAGGTTATCAGAGATTATAAGAATTATTCACATCACTCATTAGAATACATAGAAACATGTGGTTTGTGAATTCAAGATACAAACTACTCACATCCATCTTTTGAGGTTGCAGGTGGTGTTTTTGATACGTAAAGATTTTCAGTGGACTGTTACGTTACGGTAACTATGTCTTTGGTTGCTTACAAACAGCCACAAATTGTTGCATTTGTGCCATGAATAATGTGAAACAAGGCACACACATGGACACACACATACACACACGTCAAAAACTTAAACATGGTTTTCAGATGTACAATTATGATTGTGACTCAAAACAGAAAACCACATTCTAGTGATTCATGTATAATTATTCAAACATGCAGCTGTGAAATATTAGAAAACACAGCATCTCTCTCTCTTTCATTTACACACAAAGACACAAAAATATAATTAATATTTGATGCATAAAACAAGGGAACACACACACCAAACGTACGCAGCACGAATCCCACAGACTAACCACTTACAATTATGACTCACACACACACTCACACACACACAGTTGCGTACCGGCAGCAGTGTGGTGGGTTTCACCACAGTGTTGACGTTGCGTAGCAGTGCCCATTTGGCCAGATCCTTCTCATAGAGTTCCACATAGTCCCGACGCTTGTACATCTTCACATGCACAATACAAACTTGTACACACTCTGACAATGATATCCGATGGTAGCAGACTTGTATTCCGCACAGAAATGTATCCACAAAGGTGCTGAGCTGATTTCCTCTGTATCTTCAAGTGTGAACAGTTTCCAAATACCCACAAAAATACCAAACTCAGCTCAGCTCAGCTCAGCTCAGCTCAGCTCAGCTCAGGTTAGATGAGGCTCAGAGGATGACACATGTACAGTCTGTCACAAAAACACTGCAACGTTCAAAATCTTCATGCTCCAACTCGTCACATGCCACCTCTGTTTCTCGTCCCCGGGTTCATCAAGAAAAAACTGAAATGCCCTTTGAGTGACGACAAAAGATGATCCAACATTTTACAGCCTCACGGGGTCAAACATCCTGCTCTGTCACCTGCCCCGTCTCTCTGTATATCTACTAATCTTCAGATCACTTTGAATTTTCACTGCAGTCACATGTTGGGACAGTCGTCCTGCTCTCTCTGCTTCTCTCTCTATCACACTGACTCTTGTTAACCCAGCCCCCCACAACCTCCCACGTCGCCCATGGCAACAAGATGTCACTTCCTCCTCAGGTGTGTCATAAGGTGTTGGATTTCTGTATAGATAAATATACAACAGGCTCTCACATTAAAGACAATATTAGAATACTACTATTACTAATAATAATAGTAACACTTCAGGATCAATCAGGACTGACTTAATAATTAATGAATCTTTAATACTTACATAGTTACTCAGTTGTCCCCTCATGATTATTTGACCATTATTTAACCTGAGGAATTATTAAAAACATTGTTGTGTTCCCTCCAGAGTTAAATCTTAACAATGTAAAGTGCTCATCCTCTGAGGAGAAGTTCTGCAAATGAAATGATCTTCTATGTATGTTTATGTCTGTATTTGTTTATGTTTTATTTATGTGACGGTGAGGATTAGGGCTTTCTGTCACAAACTCTAACAACATTCGTTCATTTCTTAATAAAGTTAATTCAGCTTATGCCTGTTGATAGAAAACAGGAAATCAGAAATGGTGTCCCATGTCCAAGTCCAAAGCTTTGTTGAGCCGTTAATTCAAATTGACCTAAATAACAAAACCAAAGTCCAGTTTCTGACAGACTCACACAGCCTGAGAAGTCTTTGTCAGGTAAACGTATGAATGTTGTTTTGTTTAAGGCTGATCACCATCCTTAGGTCAGCCATCATCTCATCATCTCCCATCAGCTGTTCTTGGTAACATGGCATGCTGTCATTGTGATTTTGACAATGCACATATGTCTTTAGCTCTATGATCTTTAACTTGATTTCTGACTGTGGTCCTCTGCAGGAAGAGACAGTGATGAGCAGAGCGTTTGCTGTGTGCAGCATGACATGTGAGTTGGTGTGAGTGTTACATATATGTCTGTTTAATTAAGTAAATACTCTGTCTGGCAAACTGAGCCACCTGAACATTACACCACCAAGCACCTGTCACACACACACACACACACACACACACACACACACACACACACACAGCAAACTATCAGAAAGCACGTGTTGAATTATTTAACACAGAGGATCTGTTTGGTGTCTCTCTCTTTTCTCCCTCTGCGCGTGTGTCTCTCTTTTCCTTCATCTCTTTCTTCCTCCATACATACATACATACAAACAAACATACATACATACAAACATACATACATACATACATACAAACATACAAATATACATACATACATACATACATACATACATACATACATACATCTCATATATCTTTGCTCTTGTGTCTTATCAATGCCCATGTACTGATGTGCAGATGGATACCGACACAACACTGAAGTCAAAGTAATGATTAAGTAGGAATTACAGAACTAGAAACAAACTCAAATATATCTGTATCTGTACCTGTGCCTTAATTAATTTATGAAATTGAAGTTGGAGCTTCAGATCAATGTTTTCAGATCACAAGAGGAAGAGAACTAAATAATATTATCTATTATACTACTAATAACAAGCTCCGATAATATTAATACTAGTCTGCCTCATAGACACAGGTCTTAATTATTTATTATAGTTGTCGTACAGTTAATGACAGTATTCTGCCTTCAGTCTCACACAAACAGAGCAGTTTGAACTCACAGGCCTTTAGAGGCTTTTTACAGGAGTCATTTAAAGATCGATGAAGCACTCGGGTCAAATAAACAGACACCACAGCAAATGAACATGGTCATGATAATTCATAAACAACTGACTGTAAGAGCACCCAGCAGTATTAATACAACACTGCACTACAAGTAAAAGTTCTGCATTCAAAACTGTTATTAAGCAAAAGCAACTATTATCAGTAACATTTTGTACAAATGTAAAAATGTAATCTGAAAAGTAACTAGTAACTAGTGAACCGTCATAAATGTAATATTTGCCTCTGAGATGCAGTGGAGTCTAAAGTTGCATAAAATGGAAATGCTCAAAATACTCGACTACTTCAGTACAGTACTTGAGTAAGTGTAGTTAGTTACATTTAAAAATCTAGGCCTGTTGAAGAAACTACCTGACCTGTTTTCTTCATGCTGCTAAAAATGTGAGGCAAGCTTTTCCCCAGCAGATATCAAACCAAACATATCTAAGACAGATAGATAGATGGATGTTATGTTTGAGTATTGCTGGCTGTTGATGTCTAATGTCTTGTAAGCCCACATACCACATGCTGCAAGACAGTTAAATAAATAACATTCAGAAAATATCTCAGATACAGCAGACAGATCCAGGGCAAAGGACGTCCACCATGACTCATCTCACACAAACGTGGACAGACGTGACTAAGACAAGCCACAGTGTTGGTGTGTTAGCAGGATGGCACTTATGTAATGTCCATGCTGCCCGTGGTGGATGGGTGTGTGTTCTCATCATCTCTTTCTTCAGGTAAATAATTCAGGCCAGACATGAGCTGGGTATTCACTTACACCTGCTAATGTCACTCCTGTGTGGAACGGTGACAAAGCACACAGAGTTCAGACAGAAAAGATGTTTTTGTAGTTTTTCTTGTGTCGTCCAAGTAAACAGGAAACTGCTTGTTTATGGAGATTTTATTTCCTTTTTATTTAGAGTCTACAGATAACTGAATGAATGAAGAACATGGATAAACTGTATCATCTCCTTTAAAGAGACCACACGTGTCCTCGGCTCATTGAACACAAACACTTCTGAATATCAAACCTGCAATAACAGAACTAATAATAACATAACTTTTGGCCACTAGGGGGAGCAGTTGTTAACAAACAGTTACATATTTACACATTCAGAAGATGTGGATCAATATTATGTGTGATCATACACCGGTCTGATTTAACTTCAACAAAGGCTTGATGAATCCACGTCAGTCTGCAGACGGCACAGTATCTGTCTGCAGCTGAGAGGTCTTCTTCAGGTATGTGTCTGCCCTCTGCTGGTGTTTAAGTAACAAAACACTGCCCTACAGTTACACTGTACAGCAGTGTGTTTCCCAATATTTTGTTCCTATGAAACTGAAACAGCTTCTAAAGGAACATTCAGACCATCACAGGATGCTGAAACTCAGATTAATCTGATTACTTTAGAGTTAAAGCGAGGCTTCACGAGGCAGCTAAAAGAGGCCATATGATTGATAAAGGCACTTACATGTCTCCTCATTTGCATTTAGATAGACGATCAGTAAAAGGTCACAGGGTGAGATATAGTGACAAGCTAATTGTGCTGGTATTTGTCACTGAATAAACTTGTCCATAAAAACACTGTTCTGCTTCAGTGGACAATCAGCATTAACATCTTGTCTTCATTCTGCCTCCACAAAGACGGCCAGGGAACAAAGCAAGTTACACAAGCTCTCTGCAGGGTCAGACCACAGATCATCACTGCTGCAGTCTGCCCTCTGCTGGGGTTTATCACACTTTTTATCACCTGCTACATCAAGTGCTCTGTAGTTACTCAAGTAATGTATGACCTTAAGATTATACTTCAGAGCTGTACGTGATTAAAATGACTTTAGTCACACACACAGTGTTCACATTGTGGCTGTCCAGGAAAGAGAGAGCTGTGAGTGACCTAGTGAATACCAGCTCTCCATCACAGTGGAAATAAATGCAGAACTGAACACGGAGGCGACAGAAAACAACTGATAAATAACACAGAGGCTTCCAGTGATGTGGGTGATGGGACATTTTGTGAGAATAACATAATTAAAACATGAGTAATCCAGCAGCAGGTTCTAACTTCATGACCCCACAGCGGTTTACTATATAACTACTACAAGACAAAGTACAACAACCACTGCAGAGTGGTACTTTAATCAAAACTCTAAGTTTAACTTGATTTCGTTAAATTTCAAGAAACTGTGGTGAGTGGATCCCAAACAATCAAACCTGTGGTGATGCTTGATCTACAGTATGGGGTCAACTCAGAGCCTAAACCTACCTGAGCCTGATACTGTTTCTAAACCACGTATTTAAAAATCTTTCTCTGTCTGAAGAGTTTACCTGGATGAAGGTGGTGTATCTGTAGCTTAGACGCCGCACATCGGGATCCCAAACCTCCAGAGGCCAATCAAATCCATTGCTGTTCATTTCTATCGCCATTGTCACCACGTCCAATTAAGATCTGCACAGCATTCTGAGCGTGAAGAGGACGGTAAAAAAGCTCAAACATGAATGCTTCTTCTTGTGTTGATGTGTCTTTTGGCTGATATTATTTTGTAAAGCGTTGAAAGCAGCTCTCCTCTCCTAAGCACAGTTATTTATTGCAAATTCACAGAGAGACTTCCAGTGCAAAATGTCCAACAAAAAAAATAAAATAAAGGCAGCTACAGCTACGTCATGACACAAAGAAAAACTCCCAACGAGTTGTCTGTGGTGCCAGTGCTGGCAGGGTTTTAAGTCACACACACTTCCTGTCTAGAACAGTACAGTCCAGAATGTGTGTGATGAGAAAACACAGAGCGGGGTGAAGGCTGATCTCTGTGGGTTTGTTTGTTTTATTGGCTTGTCCCATTTAGGCCTCCACAGCGGGGGGACTCTGTCAGAGCTGATTAGTCAGTCAGAAAGGCTGACAGGTTCAGCAACGCATTAACCGAGTATCAAAAACACCGACACACACACACACACACACATACACACACAAACACACACACACAGACACACACACACACACACACACACACACAAATGCATCCAGCAGCTTGTCTGGGTGTGTGTTTCACTATAAAGAGGATTCAGTGGAAACAATGCAGAGTAATGAGCAGCTGGTATGTATGAGTGTTGTTGAACCTTCACTGCAACAAGCTGCAGACAACTAGTTCAGTGATCTGTTGTGTGTGTGTGTGTGTGTGTGTGTGTGTGTGTGTGTGTGTACCTGCTGTAGAATGACCATGGTTCTGGTTTCTGTCCTTACGACTGGACATCAGCAGTCATGTGTAGACCCTGAGAAGGACACAGAGAATGATAAGAGCATCTATTCATCAGTATCATCTTTTATTGTCTATTCCTACATTAGGTTAATACAATTAAATGTAATGTGCCTGACATTAAAATACATACAGCAACAAGTAATGTGTATAGAATATAGATAGGATAACATAAAACACACACACACAAACCCAGGTATTGCTTTACCTACAAACATGTTCAAAGGACCAGCAGACACATAAAAACAGGCCTGGTGTTTAATTATAGAGCGAGGTCTGCTAATAGGAACCATGTTAAACACTACAGGTCTCTCTCACACACACACACACACACACTTCTTTTTGTTGTTGGAGGATACTGGTGTCTGTGTTATAGTGTGTGTGTGTGTGTGTGTGTGTTGGCAGGTATTTGTGCGTCCTTGCATGTGTTACTCATTAAGGACAGACTTAAACTACGTATAAGCTCTACAAAGTAATTGGTGCTGTGTGTGTGTGTGTGTGTGTGTGTGTGTATGTGTGTGTTTATGGGTATTAGCTCTAGTAAATTATTCAGCCTCCCTTAATGAAGCTTTAGTTTGATCCTTTGACTTTTTGACACATGGCAGCCGTGACACCTCGACCTCATTAGACGTTTTGTTCAAGCTTCTCTTTGAAAGCGAGTCAAGGTTTAAAGCTGACATCCTTCTTCAGATCCATGCTATCACATTTCATCTTTAATACGTACGTTTGGAAGGAAATCATGTGATTTGTTGTTTTTTTTTGTTCTGCTTTTCAGTTCACAAGTTTATATATTTATTGTATTTACTAGAATAACAGGAAGTTATGTTGCACTTGCACTCGCCTTCTGGATTCTCCTGCTGTGAAGCTCACTCACTAACACTTTGTACCTTGTCTGTTTAATCCGTGCAAAAAACAAAGTTACATTGAGTTATGTGCCAAACTATTTCTTTATTGGAGCCAGTTACTGAGCACCGGCAGAGACTGGAGACCAAGACATACTACTGTGTGTCTACCTTCACACTGACAGAGCTTATCCTGCACAAATGAGACTAAAGCAAACTCAAAGCATGACCATGCATTGTCCAGCTAATACTTTGAACATGACTGTGTCTTTTTCTCAGCTGCAAAACTTTATAGGCATGCTTGCAATATCTTCCGCAAAATATATTTTGTGAATCGGATCTTGAGACAGGGCCTAAGTCGTGCAAGTCATGACTTAAAGCCCAGGGAAGTCATTTATAGTGCAACCTAGAGTTAGACCGACCACACAAGCAGGATAAGAGAGGATACAGTTACAGTACAGTTAAAGTTGAACTACTTTAAAATGACTCTGGAAGAAGCCATCGGTGTTTGTTTCTTAGAGACTGACACGAGAAACCTTCTCTTGATGTGTAGATAAAAGATTAGTTTGGAATCACAATGAGTTCAATGAGTCTAATGTGGCAAACCTGTGTGTACATGAGAATTAACACACAGTAAATTATTCACTCTGTCATTATCCAGCTTTATTTAGTTTGTTTGACCTTTGACATCCAGAAGCAGTGACAGCTTCTTTTCAAAAGAGAAAGAAGAGAGAGAAATAATGAAGGAGATGTGGGAACTTCACTCACTACATAACCACCACAATGATAATGCTAATTTCTACATGAAGTTTGAGTTGGTGCTCTGACACAAGTCGTAATGTGACAAAACGTCCTCACTGAATTACATGAAGACAATGTAACCATCCATCTGCGACACCTAACACAGGAGAGGGACTGCAGAGTCTTTCCAGGCTGGTCTCAGTTAGAGAGCGTGGAGGTGTCGGCTGAACTGAACTTTCAAATCCAAGCAAAAAAGTTTACAAACGCTTTTGGTGGAAAAATGACCTGTATTAACATTATATACCAACACATGAAATAAAATACATACACACACACACACACACACACACACACACACACACACCATCAATAATTCAGGGTCTAATTACCCCGGCAGAGGTCTGGGACAAAGGTTGTGTACAGCCATGGCCTGTGTGTGTGTGTGTTGTCTCAACATATCAGATTTTACACTGTAGATTAAGACACATTAGCAACACAGTGAAAGTACAAAACCCTGCAGAGACAGACAGAGACAGAAAGAAATGAAAGATGGAAAACAGAAAGAGAAGAATGACTAAAAGTTAGAACAGAGAAAGAAAAGAAGGTCACGAAGGAATGGAAGAAGAGAACCTCACCAACACCTGAGAGAAGTATCTGGTTCTTTAGCTGTTAAACACTCCACTATGTTCACCAAGTAGTCTGTAACTGTGTCTGTCTGTCTGTTGTTTAGTGCTGAACAGGTAGTGGACGGTGGATTTTGATAAAAGTTTCTTTGTCGCCTTTGCACACCTTGCCAATGTGTGAAAGATGTGCTGAAAAATACTGGCAGCTTCAGAGAGTAGTGCCAATCCCCCTCCACACCTTACAGACACATTTATTCATCAGCCTCAACAATCTGTTGAAATCAGTGAAGCCAATCTAATTCATACCCACCCTTCACTGTCTACTGATGGGCCTGAGGCAGAGTAAAACCTTTCAATGGGGCAGCAGCTATCGAACCTTTTGTGCAGAGCAGGTTTGGGTGCATGAAATTTCCATTAAGAGATGCAGTTTGGTTGTTTTTTGTGTTTGTGTTGGTTTTTATAAGCTCCATGCTACATAGTCATAGTCATACATCATGGTCATACATCATGTGCAATCCATAAATAGCAGCAGGAGTTGTTAGGGACCAAAACAAACCCAAAGAAGAGCGAATATTAGACTTAGATTGGACACAAACACAACTTCATTGTTCCTTCATGTCTCCTGGACATATCTAAATCTAAGTCTACAGCTGTCTGCTGAAACATTCACACAGCTTTAAAGTAACACCATCAGATGTTTTCAGCTGGGTTCAATGCCCCTAACAGGCAAAAACAAGTCAGTGAATTCAGCTTTAAGGAATCGATGTCGCTGTGTCGTTAGCCAGAATTTGCTTACATCAGCAGATTGTGTTGAAATATGAATGTTGACATGACTCGGCTACGCCCAGTTTAGAAAACGGTATCATAATGTATACATCAAGATAAGAATATAAAGGTTTGTGAGTACCCAGGGCGGACTAGGAGCCAAACCCAACCTGCTGCATATTCAGAGGTTGTAAACAGCGTATCCAGGGGGGATGGCACAACCCTGAAACATGACTGGCATGATCCTGAACCATGAGAGACGATCTGCGTGGTCAGAGGTGGCACCTTCATTTGTTTGACCTTTGTTTATAAAATGTTTATTATTTTTTGATTGTTCAATAGTCTTAATCAATTAGTTATTCCTGTAACTGTCTCCTAACATAAAGAGTAAATTAAGTAATTCACAGTGTATATATTTTTATTTTATTTTCTTCTACAGTATAGAACTGTTACTGTGAGTCTCTTATTATTAGTCATTAAGTGGTAGGTGATTCATGAATTATTAGCCCTGTAGAATATGATACCATCAAAAAAGGAAGTCATAATCTTAAAGTTGAGACACAAACAGACAAACAGACTAAACTAGTAAACAGACAAAGATTTGGACACCACCTGTAACATCACTAAGTCATGCTACTGTTTAATAAAATGTCTGTTAAACAGTTTGCTGTGTTGTCTGTGTCTGTTTTCTGTATTTTTAAGAAACATATGTCACACACACACACACACACACACACACACACACACACACAGTAAGGAGATTAAGCCAACATGCATCTATAAGCCTGCTGGCTGACCGCCTGTCCTTACCCTTTTGCGTGATCTGAACTCTTCTTGTCCTCTCGTTCTTCTGCTCTTCTGTTTCACTCTGTCCTTCCTGTGTTCCAGTTTTGGTTTCACCACAGACGTCCTCCTTGGCGGACGGATGGAGACATGAAGAACAGGAGAGGAGAGTGAGACAGAGGGGTCTTTCTTCAGGAGAAGAGGTGTAAAAAAAAAAAAAGCTGTTAATCCCACAGCAGGAAAAGTGTAAAGAACTAAAGTGACACCTTCATTTTGAAGTTTTCTCCTACCTCAGAACTTTTCACCCTTTTATGTATTTCCAGTGTTCTGTGTCCTCTCATCAGTATACCTCCCTTTCTCTCTGCAGATCTCTGCGTCTTTGTTTCATTCCCAACTCCCAGTGCTGAATTTAAAAATTGATTTTCTTCTTCTCTTCTTTTTCTCTTCTTCTCCTCTCCTCCTCATGTGAAGGTATACAGAGGTATAAGGACTGGACGACTCCCTCCTCCTTTTCCCTCCCTCCCTCTTTCTCGTTGGTATTAACGGTGACACGGCAAGCTGCTCATTCATTGCCACTGATCCCTGACACAGGGAGAGAGAGAGAGAGAGAGAGAGAGAGACAGAGAGAGAGAGTCAGTGGGGGGTGATGTGGTTCAACACAGAGGAGGTCGGAATTAGACACAAAAGAACACACACACACACACACACACACACACACACACACACACCAACAACATCTTGGGTTTACATATAAAGAATTGATGAAGAATGATGCTCAGCATCAAATGAACATTCAGAAGAGTTGTATTCCTCTCAGGGGTGTTACGGCCAAAATCTTCTGTCATCATATCATTTTATATCACAGTAACAGAACTAACACGACAGGATAGAACTGAGTTTGTCTCATGAGGCATCTCAAACCTCTTTTAGACAGTCAAAGCGCTTCACCTATCACTTTCCATTTAGGTTGCCCCAGAATGTTGGATTCATCGATCGCCCTTTGGGTCGATATTAGTCCACAACTGTCCCATTAAAAGGTTTTACTCAGCCAGTCTGCCTCTCCCAGTAGGGGGCTTGGTGGTATCTCCCTCAGGCCCATCAGTACCCAGTGAAGGGTGGGCATGAATTAGATATACAGCAGGTTCACAGATTTCAACCTGAAGTACAGAACAGATTGAAATGTCTACAGACTCAGAGGCATGTTAGTGTTAATGTTGATGATATCTGCACTCAAACAATATAATCCCCTGCACTATGTGAGCAAAATATCTGCAACAAATACAATAATTACTTTTGTTTTATTTTGAAATACTTATTTTAAAGTGTCTACACAGTATCGTGTCTGCCCTCCAGTGGTCAGACTGTGTCACTGCAACACCACAATATATTTCTGTTTTAATGTTAAAATGATCATGATTATTATTATGATTATTAATATAATTCAGTTCATTAATAATGCGATGATTACAAATGTGTCAATATTGATTATTACCATTAATTAAAAACTGTATTACTTAAGAGCTAATTACAGTTTCCAGGTGAAGGTTTACCTGGAGAAACTCAGCTCAGAGTTTGCTGCCATCCAGTGGTAGAAAAGGAAAACTACACCGAGGTCATCCGTCAAGTTAGACACAATAACACAATAAGACTTAAACACAGAGAGCACTGCGTGTATCAATACTGTGTGCTGTCTGTACCAACAGCTGGTCCTGAATGAAGCCATGAAAATAATAGCCTGTAATTAAATTAAATAAAAAAGCAAGTTTATTTTAGACATGGTCTCAGTCTTGTTTTATTCTTCTGAATTTCTCTGTTCTTCCTGTTTTGGTTAGAAAACAAGCCTTTTATTTAAAATTTGACTTTTAATGAAGTAAGAAAAGTCTGAAAATATCAGATATGTGACGTTACCTGCAGCACGTTGCTGAATCAAACATGGTGGAGAGGCAGACAGTGAATGATTCACTTTCCACCTGGTTCTTCACCTCCAAGAACTCAAGTTTATCTAAGTGACCAGAAAAGAACCAAAGAGACATTTTGATAATCACATTTCTTAAAGTACAGGGCCATGACATGGTATGAGTCTGAAAAACACATAAAGTCATCACCAGGGAGGATATCACATTTCTATTGATATCTATGGAAACTCTGCAGACACTGAAATATACCATACGTAACATGAATTTGTATTTATACAACATAACTTAACATAACATAGAACTTTTCTGGTCTACCAGAACCACAGAACCAATTACTAAATTATTATTGAAGGACTCGCTCTGACACCCTCTGCTGTTAGCTGGCAACAAAACTTGACTCAGCCTGACTGAGATTAAAAGTTGCCATGCAAGGTGGAAACTGCTCATCAGTTTTAGGAGCTAATGATTCACACACACTCTCAGGAGACTTAACTCTCTCTGAGCTCACAGCAGGCTTCACAGTGCTTCACTGATGTTTCCACTAGATGGCGTTCCCTCTCTACATCTGTACTTGCTGACGTTCAGCCCAGGCTCTTTTGGTTTCTTCACCTGTGATAGGTGAACATTAATGCTCAGAGAAATGCTTTCTGTCTGATAAGTTACTCAGTGTAATATGTGTGTCAATAAGAGCCACAGCACTGATGCTTCATGTCATTAAAGATCTGAACTGCTGCACGAAGGTGGAAAATAGATAAAACTCCATAGTTTTACTAAAGTAATCTATCACATTGTTTAACTTAACTTCTAAGTTCTGGAGCACAGTAAGTGCAAAGAACATGGACCATGCAAAGATGAATCAGTCCACATGGACCAACAGAGGGAGCTGCACTGATACTGCTCCTGTTGAAGGCGAGCACAGGGTGAATTTGCTTTACTGCTGCTCTGCAGCAGGAGATTCCCATTGAGACAGAAGGTGGCACAGAGCAGAGGGAGGCACAGACAGACTGTAACCAACAAACAACCAGAGACTGCAGTCAGCACGCAGTTCACACAAAAGGCCAACACACATCAGCAGTGAACAGCTTGTGCTATAGCATGTGTTATTTTCAGTGTGTGCTCAGCACAGTATGGAACTCTGTTAGAAGTCAAAAATATATTTAAACCTTTAGTACAATGGCCCAAACCTTTAATTTAATTAAAGTAATTATTCATATTCAGCAGGTTCTAAACTCTTCTAATTAAAGTCAACACAAAGTCGACTTTATTTGTTTTGAACTTCACCAATAAAAGTTCATCATTTTAACCTCAACTTAAACTCAACTATCAGTTTGCTCATAATGTTCACAATCTAAGTTTTAAATATAAACTGATTGTTCTGTTAGTATTACTATTGACTTCAGCTGCTGTTCAACTTCAACACATTTGTGAGTGTATTTAAAGACATTTGTACTTCAGAGACACACACACACACACACACACACACACACACACACACACACGCCCCCAACTCATTCGTTCCCTCCTGAGCGACCCGTTAATCAATAATTCTTCCTTTTCATTCCCCTCTCTCTCTCTCTCTCTAAGCCCGGCACAAACCCTTTCCTGCTGCTGAATTCTCCCCAAATCACTTCATTCACCCAGCTCTATCCACACACACACACACACACACACACACACACACACTCACAGGGAAGCCGCCCCTCACCCTCTCTCCCAGGATGATTCCAGTCCATTCCCATTGAAGCGCATTAGCATACAGATGTTAGACTGAAAAGGGAAAGCAGGGAAACACAAAAGGCCTGCATGACCAGGAGGGGAGGGAGGGGTCGAGGGGCTGCACAGGGATGGCCCTTGGCCTTTTTAAGGTCTTACAGACACACACACACATTCATGCACACACACACACAACCACACAACCACGGGTGTTGAATGGTAAGTAGCCATGGGGGTTGTGGGAGTCTGCTCCTGCTTCACTCTACTGTTATTCATTCACCAGAGGGAAATCCTCAGTCTGCCCTCAGCTGCATGCCAACACACACACACACACACTCACACACACACACACACACACACACACACACACACACACACACACACACACACACACAGGACCCCAACTGCCTCCTATGCTTGTGCACCGAGGAATCACACATATACTTTTGTTTTTTACATTTTCATATCATCTTTAAGTTCCACAGTGACATTATATATAATATAAATTACAGGTATATGCACATATATAAATGAAGATAAACATCTTTGTGTTCCTCACAGTTGGATTTAGTTTAGTTTAATGTTTGTTTAATGTTAGTTTAATGTTTGTCCTCATAATTTCAGTCCTGGTTGGCGATTTGGGAGTGACAACTGGTTCCAGTTCAGTGTTTTGATTTTATTACACTACTTCTTACTCCACTATACGTGTCTGTTAGTTGACTTAATTAAGATTCTTCATAACATATGATCAGATTGTACAATACAATGTGTTGCTATGAAGCCAAAAGATGCTGTTTACATGTTAATGTATCAGTAATAACAGAAGGTTTGATAGTTTAAGTAAATGTTGCTAATAACCTTTTTTTTTTAAAGTGGACACACACACACACACGCACACACACACACACACACACACACACACACACAGAGGGGAGGACGTCAACTTCTGCTCCACTTTGTGTGAATAGATGGAAATCAGTCACAAGTATCTCCGTGTCCCATTGTGTGCCGGGAAGTCTTTGTTCGAGCATCTGTTGCCCAAACATTCTCCTCAGTGTCACTCACTCTTAATGTTTCTGTTCAGACGAGTTGCAACAAAACTCACTCCTCTTCCCACACAACACACACATAAACACACATAAACACACACACACACACATGGAGGGGAGGGCTGGGAGATTCCCTGAACGCAAGTAAGAGAAAGAGTTAATCTTTGTTCCTTTTGTGTGTCAATGAGACACAGATGATCGTAAAGGCCCATCGAAGCACCGGCAGCATTTTAAAGTGACGTTCGTGGGAACGCTTCACCCAAAAAGGAACATTTGTGTTATTCCACCATGTTAACCACAAAGATTTCCAACGCCACTAAACTTTTACTGAGCTTCCAACTTCTCATAGTTCATCTTACACACAGATAAACACACTGTTAGCACTTATATTAGAAAAGTCCAAAGACAAATTATGTTTAATTAGCACTGAGAGATTAATTCAGCACTGAAACGTGTGCCTCTGATGTTCATGCATCCAGTTCACACTAATCTTCTCTGCAGAAGGCCGAACTGCCTTTAACTGCATTGCTCCTCGAGCTGAATCAGTGTGAGAGTTCAGACCTTTTCCATCATCAAACATGATCTCGCAGAAAACAGGACATAAAATGTTTGAGCTGTAAGAAAAGAGAAGCCGGTTATGTAGGAGAGGAGAGTAAAAGAGCGGAATATCATGTCTTTTGTATTTATGTTGCATGTTGTTTTGGTTAATGAGATACATGACCACAGAGCTCTTATTTTCCAAAGACTTTTATTTTGAAATAAAGATGGACAAATATATTAAGATAAAGAGCTAGGATATCAACATAACCCATGGAATGTAAACAATAAATGCACTTAAATTATGTAAAAAAAACAAAAAACACAATATCAAACAACACAATATAGGTTTTGCTTTAAAAAACAAAATAAATAAGAATTTAAGTTAACAAAAGTTACAAAAAAAAAAAAAAAAGGCTTGCTGTCAAGTCAAGCTCACAAGAAGCTGCAGCAACAACAAGCGTCTGTGGACTCATCGGGGCAGGTTGAGTGGATTTCAGTGACAAAAGCAAACAATCCAAAAAAAATCTGATTTGCCTGATTTCTCATTTGAACTCACGTGATTTCACCCACCTCAGAGAGTGAGCTAGCGAGCTAGCGTGCAACAGAGGTCGGCCTACAAACTCGTCGTCGTCGTCAAGGCAACTCTGATAGATAAACATCCACTATAAACACAGGTGACCTTCTCACCTGTCTGTTTACATCACACAGGATTTTAAACAGGTAGACCACAGCAGTCCTGATACACACAGATTAGTCACACATGGAAGATGAAAAGTTAACACTCTTTTTTTTTTGTTTTGTCAGAGGTGTGAGGCGTCACGGGGAGGAGAGGAGACTCACTGTCTGCTCACACCAACAGCAGAAAGTTCAGATCACGAGGAGACGACTCTCCGTCTGTGATGTGAATATTCAGTGAGTCTTGATTTCTGCCAGGCCTGATAGCCAATAAGGCAACATACATAAAGAATGCCAAAATGTTTGTCTTCCACCTCCTGTCCTCTCCTCTCCATGAGCCTCCTTAAAGCTACAGGATAGCATTAAAAAAAAAAAACAAGCAGATGGACATCATGAACATACGTAAAGCATCATCAAAACTCCGACAGAAACCACAAATTATACAAAAAAAGCAATAAATAAGTCTAGAAAAGTGTTAAGCAATAATAATAATAGTCATAACACTGTATATTAGATGTCATGGCTAAAGGCTAGTCTAGGTGTTAACAGTACTAAGTAGGTTAGGGCAAATCTAACATCAGCTTTGGTAACTAGAGAGTCAGTGGGTCACCTACACATGTGCTAGTCCTTTGTTGTTGTTGCTATGGCAGTTTAGCTGACAAATACAATCAAGTGGCCACGGCCATTCAAGCAATCAATGAATCAGTCAGTGACAGCGTACAGTTTTTAACTCTCTTACTCAAAGAGAGGATGGTTTCATACAGTCGGAGAGCCCTTGATATGACTGGAGAAGTGCTGCAGGCAGACATGGCTGAAACGTTTTGTAGGGAGTCAAATAAGAAATAAGATCTGTAAAAAAAACAACACAGATAGCACGCCAGTCATACGCAGGGCAAACATCTTCAAATCCTTCTTAAACCAGGGTACGGGAAATTCTCACACAGAACTTCCCACTGAGCAGGAACAGCTAAGTGAAGTACCCTCCAGGTATATTCTCTAAAAACGGGTATACAACAGTATACAGCAGTAACAATGGCATAAAAAAACAACCTTACAAAAATAACAATAAAAACAAAAGAAGGGAAGTCAGCTAAAACTGGACAAACACTGAGCAGCGCTACAACTGCTTGGATGAGAAATGCAATATGCACAAAGTTAGGTACGTTTACCGGCTGGATCAAGGGAGGAAGTGAAAACCTAATGTTTGAATTCTTTGTGACTTGAATCTGAACTGGTCACATAGAGTTAAACAGTTAGACCATCTATCCCTGAATGATTCAGCCCCGTGGTAAAACCCTTCCCTACTCGTCTGAAACAGACAGGCGGCTAAAGATGGGCAGGCGCCGGCCTTCAAAGCTTGGTGACTCTGTGCCACTGGAGGAAGAGCTGAGGGAGCAGGAGGAGGTGTAGCCTTCCTCGGAGAGGGAGTCAGCTGAGGAGCAGCGCTGAAGGCCAGGTGGGGCATTGAAGGACACTGGCATCTGCTGGGGGAGGTGGTACGGGAGGTTTGGGTTCTTGGAGGTGAAAGTAGAGGTGGGACACTTGGCGCTGACGGAGTCGGTCACAGCGTAGAAGCGCAGAGCTGAATCACTGCTGTCTCCTGCCAGGTCGGTGATGCCAGAGAAGGGGTATGGGCAATGCTTCAGCGCCCCTGGCTCAGGGAAGAGAGGGGAGAGGAGCTCTGGGCTCCCTGTGGAGGATGGAGACGGGGAGACAGAGGAGGCCCGGGTGAAGAGGAGGGAAGAAGGCTGTGACTCCTCAACTGGTTGGAAAGTCTGTGTCGAGGAGGAGAAGCCTGCAAAGCTAAGGCTGTGACGCAGCAGAGGAGGCCTCAGCTTCTGTTTCTGAGGAGGCGCCGCAGTGTTTCCAGCCAGGAGCTCATCAGCGTTGTGGATGAAGTGGCACCGGGCGCCGTACGGGCAGAAGCCTATCGTGTGGAAAGTGCGGCACGGCTCTGTCTTGTACTTGGGGTGCCTGCTGAGGCCTCTCAGCTCATCCATGCCATGGGCGAACTGGCATTTGGTGCCGTACTTGCAGGTTCCGCTTTCCTCATAGGTGCGACAGAGTTCGGTCTTGTACCTAGTGGAGATGTGAGGTGAAGGGGCCGGGGGTCTAGAGGCAGAGGGGGAAGCAGCAGAGGAGAGAGAGGTGTTGCTGATGCAGAGACCTGGTGGAGGGAGCAGCAGTGGAGGGGACACATTAGACATTTTGTCTTCTCTGCCTCCCAGGCTGCTGACGTTGCCCTCGATCATGCTGACTGAACGGTCGACTCTGAAGGGGATGTGGCTGAGCGCTGAGCGAGGAAGCTGGCTCTCCCTGCTCCACTGCGGACTGGAAGCCATGTTGATCCCCCAGCAGGGTGAGTCTGTCATCTCAGAGCTGCTGCTGCTGCTGCTGCTGCTGTTGAACTTAGAGTTGGGGAGGGTCACGGGGCAGAGAGAATGACGACGCTGGAAGCCCAGGACTCTAAGACTGTGCTGCTGCCGTTGCTGCTGTGAGGCAGTGGGCGAGCCATCTGTCGCCTCCAGGCCGCGGAAATTCTGTCACACAAAAGGAGAGAGGAGAAGAATAGATGTGAGCTTTCTGCATTCCTGGAGCACTGGAGCGAGACTTGCAGGGCCAAGTCGAGCTGAAAGGAGATTTTAAAGCTGCAGCTAAATCAATAAACTGATGAACCGGACTAGAGAAGTTTACTCGACGAGGTTTTATCCTGAAAATGTGATAAATTAAAAAACATTTTTAAACAATGTGTTGAATCTGGGATAAAAATCCAATTTATAAAGTAATAGTTTCAGTCTTTACACTTTACACATGACATTTACATGCACATTTTCATTTTTAACATAAAATCTCATTGAACAAGTTATTTTTCACTTTGCTCCTCACAGACACAAAGAGATATTTTAATCCTTCAAAAGCTGCAGTAAACTTCTTTTAACATAAATTTCCCTAAAACTCTAAAATGAATGAGAATGCATCCAAATACAGAACCTGTTAATCAAACAGGCATTATAACGTTTCACCACTTTACTTATTTAATCCTAGACATGAACTTTAGATGTGACATGTTATGTGGTAAAACTTGCTCTCACCTTGCAGAACTCCTCATCCAGTTCCAGGAAAGGCGTTAGAAAATCGGAGGGCATGATTTGCTCCACCGTCCTCGCTGGGTGAAGGAGCTGGATGTCTGATCCCACAGTGGAGGACCGCTGGGGAGGACAAAAAGTTTCTGGGTCCGAAGAGAAGGAAGAAAGATGGACAGTTTGGTCTTTGGGGAGCTGAGACGACAGAGAAAAGGTTTAAGGGTCTGGGCAAAACTGGAGATTTCAGTTTGGCCTTTCGAAGGTTTTTTTCAGATGGTCAGGGGAAGAGAAACTGCTTTCTCCAGGGAAAGGGAGAGAAATGAAGCAGTCAGGTCCGTTGAGAGAGAGGGAAAGAGCAACGTGACCCCCAGGAGGAAAGTTCTTCGACCATCTGTTGGAATCTGCTTAAATAGTTGGGGAAACCCACCCACACACACCCACCCCTGCCTGTGTTTCTCAGGGGGCAGGGCAGGGAGTGTGTGTTAATGTGTGTGTGTGTTGGGGGGGATGGGGTCCTGCATTGTAATGGTGTGCTGGGGGGCAGGGTGGGCACAGAAAGAAGAGGAGGGAGCTGAATGAAGCTACTTTTCCACCCATTCATTACCAAATCCTTAAAGATGCATTCTTCTTTTTTTTAACAGGCTGTCCCCTCACTTTGTTTAGGATCGATACAGCTAAGCAGATAATGACAAAGTG
Organism: Larimichthys crocea; assembly: GCF_000972845.2. Lineage (NCBI taxonomy): Eukaryota > Metazoa > Chordata > Actinopteri > Sciaenidae > Larimichthys > Larimichthys crocea. The sequence continues at coordinate 27,693,337 of NC_040017.1, forward strand.
TTGCAAATACCAAACACATTTACCGTCATTAGTGCGCTTAAAATGCTGCAAACTCATTAAAACATTTAAAAGTATAATTAACATGAACAAGTGTATAAAACTCAACGCATTCTACATGCATGGCATATTTCTCTGATGTTTCCAGCTACTTTGCATTTATGAATATAGCTGAAATAAACATTAAAAAAAGAATAGGAGCTCATTTACTGTCAATAGTGCAATTAAAAGCCAATAATCATATTTACATTAGATTATATACGTATATTTGACAGGACATACATTTCTCCACCATATAATTTGTCCAATATTCATTAAAATTATGTTTTCGTTATGTGGATTTCTGACTTTGACATGATTTATTATCACTGAAAGGTGTTCTGATTGGACACAATCAGTGTTTCTGCAATAAACTTGTTTTCACAGCAGCTTTTCTGATGTTCTCTTGTCATATTGCTAACAGTAGTACACTTCATTCAATTGATTTTGTCATATTGCTAACAGTAGTACACTTCATTCAATTGATTTAAATGTTCTAAAAATAAAAAAAGTGGTCCAAACTGGACTGAATGTACTAACCCAGACTGGCGTTACACCAAATGTTTCAAACACATAAATGTTGTTCAAAGTTGTTAAGTAGTATGCGTCAGCTCTTATTTTACACGATTTATTCCTTTAAATGTTTACAGCCACACTGCATTCAACCCAGATCAAGGCAGTTCATCTGAAAATGAGGGAATAAATAATAATAATTCAATAATTTAACCTCGGAAGCTGATTTTAATTCCAAACTGCTTTTGGAAACTTACAATAAAGTTGATATAAAGAAATTCCCAATGTCCCTCTTAACCATGAAACTGCTACATGCAGATCAGAACTCTAAGTTTTTGTAACCACACACGAGTTGTCCAAAGACAAACCGGGTCGTGAAGATTCTGAATAAATGAGAATGTCACTGTTATCTCAGTTTATATTTCACATTTGTGGCCTCACATTTACAAGAGATAAGAACAAGTCCTGACATGTGGGTCGGTGGTGGTCCAGCCACTCCCTCAGCAGTGATGCCCCATCGTCACAGTATGTCATTTCAAAGCTCGCTGTTGTGTTGAAATGCAAATGAAGCTCACTAAGGACGGCTCAAAGCTAGCAGGGTGGAAAAGTTTCAACTGTTGACCGTTCAACAACATCACGTGACAAAAGAAAGATTGCTCTTGGTTTGGAATAAAGTCTGTGACCTCGACACAAACATGTTGTCACCTGTATGTTTGTAAAAGATTTGCTGCGGTTTGGAATTTCGTCATTCTCAGTGTGTGTTCGAATTAAACCAGGATGTGTATTTTCCTCAGAAGTTGAGTCGGTTGCTCTTTTCTCAGAAGAAGGTTTACGTTTAGTTTCAGGTCTCACTGAAACTCAGCCACCATGTGTTGTCTGAACCTGTTGTCATGGATTGTGCCAGTTGACGCTCTTTACAGTGGGAGCAAGATACATTTCAAACAACACTGCTGATGTGTTGTTTGTGTGGTGCATTGTGTCTCTGTATGGACACTGCAGGGACGTCTCAGACTGTGATGATGTGACTGGGTGATCCAGGATGTTGGACCCATCAATGAGTCCAGGAGCTGAGTAAACACTGCAGCGTTTACTGTCACTGTGGAGCAACACACAGAGAACATGCCAGTGTTTGTCCAAGTGTGTCATGGAGAGAAGTGAGATGAAGAGTGTGAGTGTAATTAATAACAGTTACACAAACTGGAGCATCCTGTTGTTCTTTTTAATCCTGATCTGTATATTAACTTATATTAAGTTTTCATGATTACGTTGGCATGAACGTAGAGATTAGAAACATTCCTGTTTGCTTCAGATTAAAGGCAGCATATCATTCATACACTAAAAGAAGAAGGTCAGATGTTTGTGTCTGTGAGAACTGAATGACAGTTCATTTTAAAGAAACTGTAAAACGTATAACAGACATTTCTTATCATAACGCCTCACTGATACGTTACTGTGGTGTGTGTGTGTGTGTGTGTTTGGGGTTAAATAACTGTAACCCAGTGTGGTTTCCTCCCTGTGGTCAGTTGATTTGGTAACAGACTGACTGTCGTTACGTCTCTCTTCGTTTCTTGCCTCAGACCCTCTTCTATACATTTCCTTTCATTTCATTATTTATGGCTGGCAGAGCAGACCCTCCTGCCATCCCTTCTGTTTTTATGGATTGATCAGGAAAAATAATCAGTTAACCTCCCCTCTCTCTCTGCGTTGTTGTGGTCTGGTCTAGTGACACAGCAAGTGAATCTGTTACATAACCAGCGTAACTGTGTGTGTGTGTGTGTGTGTGGGTGTTTGCTTGTGAAGATTTGTATTTGGAAAAGCTGTGTGTACAGTTTATTTGTGTTCTGCAGTGTCATCGCGGTGGCTTCCCACAACATGATCATGTAAATGATGTTTCCATTGATTACACAGTTTCAGGACGCGTGTTGCATGCTGTGTGAAATGCAACGTTTCGCATTTAAATGTTCTTTGGATAGATTCCACTAAATAAAGCTTAAGACAAGCTTAGTATCATTTCTCTTGCAACACTGAAAACAAGCCGTAAATAAGTTATAGATGAAAGTAAATAACCTGATAAAATATGACACACTTCAGCTCAGTCAAACCTCCAACTGCATTGTAAATCAAGTGTTACAGGATCAGGGTTGGTCAGGCGGTTAGGGGCCAACATCAGGAGGACATTTCACCACTGCTACGATTTTATGTCTGCATAAAGTTGTCACATCATGATGGTGGTTTGTTTTAACTTCTGGCTGAAATGTCACTCGCTTTGGCAGTTGGCAGTAGATTGGGTGGAGACGAGGGAGGAGCAGGTTGACTGAGGCGGGTACAACACAGCAGAACAGTGCTGGATACATTAAGGTTTATGGTTTACGGTATGTTGACAACACAGACAAATGTAGGAAGTCTGTTTGTTGGTGTTTGACACTGACAGAACCACAAAATATTATACGGTTAAACATTAAACACAGAGCTCCTGAACCATCTGAAGCTTGAAGTGTGTAGTTTGTAAAGAAATCTGTGTATGCAGGATGGGCGATGATGGCAGGTTTTTCTAAACTATTCCTCACAAAATAAGAACGATGGTCATTTTGTTCAACTCTTCTCTTCATCTTTTAGAAAGAACGGCCTGGAAGGGAAATAAACCTAATTATAGCAAACCTAGAATAACTCTGTGTTGTTAGTGTCAAGCTGTTAATAAAGTTAAAAAGTAATTATTGAAAGTAATTACTGTCTATACTGTAGATTTATGTCTGCTTTTTCACATGCTCACACAATCTCAAAACCATGTCTCTCTCTCTCTCTCTCTCACACACACACACACACACACACACACACACACACACACACACACACACACACACACACACACACACACACACACACACACACACCACAGCATGGTTGTCGACCCCCTGTCTGAGCCTGTCTTGGCCTCTTTGTTGAGGCCAGCATGACAAGAGCTCCATTGTCCAGAAGCTCCTCCATATGTTCCCATATACACCACAGAGAAGCATTGTGGACAAATCTAACTGTCCTCTGTGGCTTAATGAAGGACAGGAGCTCATCCTGACTTACATGGCTGTGCTGAACTGTACTGTCTCTGAATATTATTATTTTTTAAAGACCTGTCACTGCATTACTCAGTGTTTAAAGAACTGGTAAAATACTGGTTGGTATGTTTATGTTATGATCATACATTTAAATGATTTCAGCATCGTTCCTGATGCGTCAGTTTGTGTTTGAGTGTTTAGTTGTGCTTTAAAACATAACCACTATGAAACAATCAGAACATAACTTTGTTTCTCAGATGCACTGACTCTCTCGGTCACTTGACCGTTGCTGTCTCTCTTAAACAGACATAAACCATAGAAAATTCTTCATATGACATATTTTTGAGAATGGACTGCAGACGTTGGTGCTGGGTAGCAAAATAAACCAGCTGGTTAGATCATAGTTTGGTCAATGAACTCCGGTTTCACTCATATTTCAGGCTGTGTAGCAGTTTGATCGATTTGATAACCACACTGGCCGCAGTGTTCAGTCGGCTCTTCTAAAAGTTAATTCAGTCTGGTTGTTGCGTTTCGGCTTCCCCTGCAGCCCCCACCACTGCAGCCTAAACTGACTACGCCCATTCAATTGAATGGGAGGACGGGATTTTTCACTGCATCGCCTGAGTTTGCCTGAATCTGCCCTATACCACAGCTTCATGCATCATACCTGCAGTTAATTCAAAATGCAACTGGAAAGCTGTGCCATGGTGGCTGAATTTATCCATAAGTGACTATATCTGGACTTATAACAGAGAAGTGGGTTTGCTACAAAGTATAATCTTCAATCTTCAACTTGACAGATACAACAGAATTTCTGACCTGATATTTCTTACTAAAATGCACCAAATGTAACTTGATAATTTGAATGACCAGTTATTTTACATCCAAGAATTGACTCTCCAGCTGCCAGTTATACCGTGATGAATGTGACTTTTACTTGTGGAACTATGACCGCCTGAAACCAAAAGAAATGCTTTGGTTTAAATAAACATTTAACTCATGAACAAACCAACACATCGCCTGAGTTTTGTTCAAACTGTATCTAACCATGCAGATAGGTAAAGTTTTATGTATGAAATGCGCTATATAAATTAAAATGCCTTCAGAGCTTTTAAGATATCCAGTGCACTGGGTGAGAGTGTCAACTCAAGGTTTCAGAACAGCCCCTAAACAAAGGTCTGCAGGTTATCAATGAGTCAGCAGGACACTGTTCTTCAAATGTAATCTTTAATTGCTGTAGGTGCATTCTCTTACATGTAATGTTGCAGTTCCACATGAGGCCGATGAGTTATTTACTTCCTAAATAAAAATAATTCCTGCTCATCTCCTCCCTGCCTTGCCCATTGTCATAGATGTTGGCCTCTTTTAGGTCATTTCCATTTCAGGGTGGATCTGAATGGTTGTCAAGTACCCTGTTTGCAAAGCCACAGACTATTGTTGTAACCTGCTGTGTTTGTTTGTTGTGGTGGTACTTTGCTCCCACTTTACTGCCTCCATTGATGAGGATGAGGGTCACAGCCATCAGAGGTCCCCTTTTTCCCTGCACCATATCAATCCACCAATTATGCAGTGATTGGTCAACTGTGCAGAGGTGTGAAAGTATAGTGTAGTGTATGTAAAGAGCAACACTAGAGAACACTGAGAGAGACTGACAAGATGTACTAACACTAACACACACTCTGTGGTCAAGTTGACTCGTGAGACTTTGGAGGTGGGGACAGAATAGACGGTGGCTGATATCTCCAGCCTGTCTCTGAATACAGTGAACGAAATCAGTGACATTAAACTGGAAAGGTGTTAACTGAGTGTACGACTTGGATACTCGCTCTGACATCAAGACCCCATGAAAATGGAAACTGTTGGTCTTTGACAGTGTCAGTGACTAAACAGCAAATTCAAAGTCATAGTCAATATTCAAAGTGTCCAACGTAGGACCGGGGACATCAGTCACTGTCTATGCCAAAGTCATAGCCCCAAATCCCAAAAGTCAGAGCTGCTGCTTTGTTATTAACACACAAACCAAATGATGCTGATACATTTTGGTTGTCACTCGGCGACGGCACGTTCTCACCTTCCCGTGTGCAAAACTGACAACAGCAAAATAACTGCAGAGTTTTGGTTACAACCTTATCATGTGCTGCTGATGTATTATGTTTATTCTCTGCTGGAAGAGGGTGAGTATTTTCCTCTTTTTGTACCTATAAAACCTTCAACGCTAAGAGTACTCTAGTGCCAATAAAGCACAGCGCTACTTCATCTGCGTTAAGGCAGGTGATTTATGGGTTCTTTTCTGAGCTGCCACAAAATATTTCCAGCCCTGATAGGAGTGAAACAGTTTTAAGCGGCTGATTAAAGCAAAATGTTATAGAGATTAATGGTGACTACAGTTGAGAAATGAACATGTCGTTGAAGCTGAGAGATGAATGGTGACCCGGGGCTGTTGGTGACTGTTATACAGAGGTGGATAAATCACTATGCAGGGACTTGGCTCCGGTGACACTGCACAAACAACAATGTCACGACAAGCAGCCGAAACAGGATATTTCATCAAGCCAGCTTCCTCGCTCCTAATTATACTTCTACTCGTCGCAAAGTGTTTTCACACTTTTATTTCACTAAATGTTTTAGAACTTTTGAAGTAATGGTGCAAAATAATATTATTTGTGAACCTCAGCTTGTAGTACGCAAAGTCCAACTGGGTGCTGCACAGTATCCGATGGGTGGCACAGCTGGATGACTGGATGAGTGATGGGCAGTTTGGGGTTTCAGTGATGCACAAATGAATCCACTAGGAATAGCCTTAGAGAGCTATTCATATTGTTCAATTTATTATTACTTTTGGAATAAAGGACGAAGTGGGAATGGGGAACTTACAGATAAAAAGCACAAAAAGGCCTTTTAAAGAGAGAAACCTTGGACCTCTGTACTGCTTAAGTGAACCAGATATTGAAATTAGTTTTAAAGTAATACTTTTGGCTCTTTTGGGTTTGAATGTGAATGTCTGTACAGACTTTGTATCATTCCTCCAAATACCTGAAAAGATAGTTTCAGTATTTCTTTGACAGCATTGTTAACCCTGCATTGCAGCAAAACATGAAGGTTTGTGTCAGTCATGGTCTTCAGGTCCTGTTCTGTCTCCCTCTGATCTTCCATCAGGCCGTATGGCTCCTTAAATCTTTTCAAGTGACCAACTGGACTCAGACCCCCAGCCTGCACACACACACACACACACACACACACACACACACACACACTGTTTTATCCCCCTCTCTTTCTCCACTACCAAGGAATCCCTGACTTCCCCTCTTCAGTTCACTCTGGAGGAGGGAAGCAGCAGCAGCCGGTTCTGCTTCCTGGAAGAAAACCACGTTCAAAGAAAGAAGGAGTGTGTTTGGGGGAGGAGGGAGGAGCAGTGGGTGAACCGAGTGTTAAGAGCGTCCACTGGATTATGTTTTGACAAAAGACTGGACCCCCTGCTGCTGTAATTTTCCCGCCAGTCAGTTTCCTGTTTCCTGGAATCTGGCAACGTGTCACACACACACACACACACACATGCACAGACACACTCACACACACACACACACACACACATGCACAGACACACTCACACACGGGCCATTTGGTGCCAGCTGCTCACCATGATGCAACAGCAGAGTGACCGAAAGCCCTCGGGGCATCTGGTTAATAAAGACTTCCTTTCATCAAATCCCTGGGAACATAATCCATACACATTATTTTATCACATCGCTTAGAAATCGCCTTAAAAACAGGCGGACGGAGAATCTGCAGAATCCTATTCATCCCGTGACAACAATAAAAAGATTACTCTCCGCACTGAAGCTGACAGTCAGTGGTTTTGATACTCGCAGCGTGTTCAACATGCGGTTCAGTTTGAAATGAAACACATTTAGATGTTTTCTGTGTTTTATTGAATGTTTTTTACAGAGTCGATGGAAAACTGAATCTACAACAAAGTTTATTATTTCTGACGCTGACAGACAGTTTCATCTTTCCCGCTCAGCCACGGCAAAACAAAGTTACTCTGTGATGCTGATACAAAATGTTGACAAGAGCCGGGAAGTGTTACGTTGCCTGTATATGTAAAGATTGTTTCAAGTTGTTGAGTTTGGAGTTGTGCACCAGCAGCATGTGGCTATCAAGTGCCAGGATTAATATCAGCTAACAGTCAAACCAGCAACACGTCTTCTGTAAGTCTGGAGAGCCCTGAAGCTCCCAAGCATAGACTGCAGAGAGGAAAACATGTTTCAGTCAGTCTGCCACCCGCTCTGATTAAAGCAAGCTAAACTTTGCTGCACAGTACTGATTGAGTTTGAAACCCTGCTTAGGCTGTAATGGTTCCACTGAGACGTCTGAGCAGTAGTTTGGTAACTTAGTGGGACGCATGTGGCTCCTGCCTGGAGGCAGCATGTGCCAGTCCAAACACTGGAATCAGTAGAAAAGAGTCAGTGCAAACCCAGGTCTGTGTGAACGTATGAGTCCAACAGTGGACATACAAATGGCAGCTTTCTGGACGGCTCGTAAATGTCTCTAAAAATAATCCCTGGAACAAAAGCTTCTGCAGCTTCAAGTGTGTCTACAAATGTGTGTGCAAATGTTTGACACTGTGCAGAACATGCTGAGGATGCTGTGCAGAAAGTCAAATGTTCACTACAAATGTCTGAGAGGACAAATACCAGCCTCCCTGACACACACACACACACACACACACACACACACACACACACAAACCTCCAATGCCAAACTGTCAACTGCCACAACTGGTGGACGGTTGCTAAGGTGTGTGAGGCTGTCTGGACTAAACAAGGTCCAGTCTGTCTCACACACAGTCTTCCGATACAGTGTACAGACACACACAGACACACACAGACACACACACATACACCCACACACACACACACACACGTTGGGTCTGGGTGCGAGTCTAAGAGGTGTTGTTTGGTGCTAAATGAGACCAGTCTCCTCAGCAGCTGCTGCCATGTTATTTTAACAGGGGCTGTCGTGTGTGTGTGTGTGTGTGTGTGTGTGTGTGTGTGTGTGAACCCTCAGCTGTTAGTGGTTAACACTCTTTTGTTTTTGAATTACATCATATAGTTTTGGCACAGACATCTCATGTTTTAGTGGTTTTGCTCATGGACAGCATGAACATCAACCTGTAGACAAACAAACATGTTTTTACTGAAACTCAGGAAATAACTAAAGAAGAAAGTTTCTTTGTCCTCAACACTGAAACACTGACAACTATATTTACTGAACAACAACATCCTGTGAATGTAAGGCTGTTTAGAGGCAGACTTGGAAGTCCCCGGTGTCGGACTTTCCCCCCAGCACGAGAAAGAACATTTAATTTGATAAAATGGATTTACATGCTAAACTTAAATGGGACCATTTATTCCAATGGGAATATAGAGATTTCCATCTCTATATTCTTAGTCCACTTTCCTCTAATTGGCAAACCGAGGCTCAGCCACTAGCTGAAACAGTGCTGGTGCCACGCAGCTAACTCAGTCTGCACTGTCAGACAGCGGTGGAGTGTTGGCATTTTACATCACGTCACTAGTACAGGAGCCTTCCAGTCCGTTAGCAGGCAGCAGCAGTTGGTGGTTAACTATTTAGCAACAAGTAAAGGTCTGCCAGTATCAGTAAACTCTGAGAATCACAGAGCGTTGGTAGTTCTGAGCGTTTGAAGCACGTTGATTCGAGCTTCAGCTTCTCCTTCACTGCTTTATGCAGGACTTGCACTGGTATTCTAGGAATTCTGGTTATGGACCAGTATAATATAATATAAGGTCATGGGGGGGTTAAAAGTCATCATCCTTTTATAGTTTTGAACATAGCCTCATTGTGCCTCTCAGTCTTCCATTGTATTCCAAACTGTGTCTGATGTGGCTTCAAAGAGGAACTGCACCGAGGCTGAAGATCGAACATTTCCACACGAGGCGTTCAGCACACGTAAGAATGAATCTCTGAACTGTACTGAAATAACACGGCCACAGAAACAATTCGAATCTGATTGTTTTGTCATGAGTGGCTTTGAAATATTTGATGCCCGTGATATGAACAGGGCTTTTATGGACTAAGTGATGTCACATTTACTTCACTGTCATCTGTCATAAATGGTTTGGGCTTTTTCTCATGTGCAGCTGCAGCTCTGGGATCAGATGATGAAGTTCTCCCTGATATACTTTGTTCCATGTACTTTTAACAACAAAGTAACGTCTAGCAAACCAATATTTCACTGTACTGTTTCATGGTTTAAGTGTAATGATGGTTGAGAAACTAAAAAAAAAACAATGTGCGTTTAAACTTCAGAGCATCCTCAGCTTGAGGAACAGTGTTGTTATGGATGCAAGCATCCAGCCATATCTAACGGAGCCATTACCATAACAAACATTAATTCCCTTTGGAATTCCTGCCCTCTTTTCTGTACAATACAAACCACCAGAGTTAATGCAGCAGTCCACTGAACTGTTCCTTTCCACTGCTATTGTTGCTGCTTTGTTTTCCACGCCAAGCCTCCACCGACCCCATTAGTGCACAACAAGTGCAGTCCATGTTTTATTGTTCTTGGAGAATGGTCTCTGGATTGTGGACAGTGGACAGTAGAGGAGACTCAGGTGCTGTGATGAGGGAGAGGATCTGTCTGATGTGTCCGTCATTTAAAAACACGCACTGGAAGTATTTTAACTACAGAATATTGCTATATACATCATGGGTCAAGGTTTGGTCTAAATATACACACATTTTAACAGAATTTCTAGAAAAAACGGCAAAAGAAAATGTGAATTAATATGATTTAAATTATGCAAATTGATATTTAGAGCACCCATTACTGTAGTCATGTGTCATTAAATCGTTGTAGAAGGAGAAGCGACTCAACTGAAAGAGTACCAGTCAAATGTGGATATATGGTGAATATGAATTTAGAATTATCTGTGTGTACACACACACTCTCTCTCTCTCTTCTATCTTGCTCTTACACAAACACACACAGGGTAAAGAGAGTGATACACAAGCAACAGTGCATTTGTGTGTGTGTGTTCACAATTACACGTGTCTCCTGTCAACAGGTCTGCAGACCAAACACACAGTGACATAATTACTACAGGAAGGGAAACAGGGTCGACAGAGGTGTGTGTGTCAGCGGTGGTCTGGTACACTTGGGTAGACATAAAAATAAACACACATGTACACACAGACACACACATATGACCTTGTATGCTGTGTTCTTGTGTGAATGTGTTTTCATGTGTCTGCCACTGACATGAACCAGTGAAATTATACGAACAGTGTGTGTGTGTGTGCGTGTGTGTGTGTGTGTGTGTGTGTGTGTGTGTGTGTGTGTGTGTAGTCCCATGGTGCTGATAAGCAAAGTGAGCTGCTTTGACCACATCCATTGCCTCACATTGATAATCCGAGCAGTTAACGAGACACAACGGGTGTTACAAGGCTTCCTCTGCGTCTGTGTGTGTATGTGTGTGTGCGGTTAGCTGTGTGGTAATGTCTGCGCGACGAGGGGTTAACGAACACAGCTGCCGTCAGTTAGGGAGCAGAGCCAGAACTCTGGATGTGGTTTACTGTTACTGTATCTGTGTGTGTGTGTGTGTGTGTGTGTGTTCCTCTATGTGAACGTGGGACAGAATCTAGAAATCAACTTTACACATAAGTCATTTTTTTGTCACATTGTGACACTTGAACCGGCAAACGCATCAATGTTTGTTTAAAACACACATGCTGATTGTGACAATCGTGCTGATTGGCTGATGGTGGTGCCTGATTTTGGAAGAAAACATGTCACTTCTGTCAGGATTGCATGGAGTTGTGCTCGTGTCTTCATAGATCATTTCCAAAACATACACTTTGTTTGCTCTGGTCTGGTGGAGTTCTCACAGAAATAAGTGTGCCCAAGGCACCGGCAGGTCAGCGACAGCGGTTGAGACATTAATAAAGAAAACCTTACACATTAATGCAGAACTCACGGAATAGAAATGCTGCTGCCAGCGAGTCTAATGAAACGCTGACGACTGTTTTATGAAATAAAAAATAAAAACATACCATAACCATAACAGCAGCAGCTGCCCTGGCAGGTCAGGCTGGCAGTGTTTTTCCAAAAGTCCTGCTGGAGCTGGATCCTGGAAACCTTTCAACCAAAGTTCAGAGACTGAAAAATGACCTGTGTACTGTTCAGCATGATGCTGTCATAATGTGGCAAGGTGTACCTGTATATACCTGTTTAACTGATGTTTACATACGCGTTGAGATTTCTATACTAACAAAATTGCATTATGGACTGGTATAGTTTACTGTTGTGTAACAATTAGATCTTTCAGCATACTCATTGGCAAGAGTAAACTTGGTTAAATGATGAGCTGTATAAAATACCTTTATTATTTTACTGTTATTATGTTATAATGTAAGCTGAGATCAGTTTTCCCTTAATGCCAAACAGCCTCTGTGTACTGACAGACATCTCACTGTTTTTACAGTGTGGACATTGTTAAATTGGATTTATATTTAATGACATGTCATACTGAGCAAATTTGAAAAATAAACATTCAATTAAAACGTTAATGTGTGTACAATTGTTTTATCATTTGTTTTAATTAGATCTCTGGATCAAACAGATAGTGAACCTTATGTGTTTGAAATCAAACTCTGCTCTTCAGTTAAATCTGATTATTTCTCTTGACCTCTGACATCATGGACTGAGCCACTTGAAGGGGCGGAGGGGAGGTGACAGCGGTCAGTACCACTTCCTGCACCTGCCTTACAGTAGCTTAGTGACACTTCTGAGACGGCGTAACCTCCCATTCAGATTGGCTGTTTCAACACCAAGTGGGCCATGGTTTGGTGCATCAAAGGGAAACACACACACCCCTCCTGACGTCTCCGCTGGGCCACCATGGCTGAACCAACAAAGAAAAGAGCGCCAACTACAGGAAGTCACACCTCAGCAGGAGATCAAAGGAGAGAGGAAGAAGATGTTTGATTGACAGCTGATCTCTGAGCTGCAGAGCATAAACACCACATTTATTATCAGAGATGGAGAAGATACTACAACTTAGTGCTGCTCTGTGTGTGTGTGTGTGTGTGTGTGTGTGTGTGTGTGTGCATTGTGTTTTTTTCTTCCTGCAGCAGAAGAAGCATTTCTTATGATATGAGTGTCATGTTGCTTCCTGTCTGTGAAGTGTGTGTGTGTGTGTGAAAGACAGACAGACATAGAAACTGACAGAAAAGAACTGCCTGCTATGTAACACACACACACACACACACACACACACACACACACACACAAATACCTCTACTTAGCATGGACAGCTGGTCTGTTGGCGGGAAAGCAGAGGCCAGCTGTCACTAGAGAAAGAAAGAGAGAGCGGGAGAGAGATGGTTACAAGAGAGGAAGGACAGAAAAGAAGGTAAACACTAGAGACAGAAATACACACAAAGAGAGAGAGAGAAGGAAACTATGAAACAGATATGTGGAAATAAAGCAAGATGCAGACAACATCGTAGAAACAGAGAAGAAGAACAATGAGCAGAGACAACCCTCAGCTTCTTTAAATCACTGCAGACTGCTCCGTCAGTAAACATGCCTGTTGGATTTACTGATTTAATTGGACACTGTCTGCAGAAAGCATTAAATCAGACGAGGAGGCCGTGTTCCTCATTATACTTTAAGACTGTCGTCTACAAAGTTAAAGGAAGACAGTTGTACGTGCATCTAAACCTGTCCATTATTTTCATATTTTGTGCATTATTGCTTACAAAACTACATTATGTAACATATTTAACATATTTAACAAGTATCTAAGAATCTTGGTCTACTTCAATCTAATAATTTAATCCATGAAGAAGCTTCTGTGTCTCCGAGGTGTTTTTATTTTGGTGCAGTAAAATCAAAGTCACTCGAATTTATTTTTTCAATGTTCTCAGAGTGAAGCAAAGCCAGATAAATTGGCCTTCGTGTGTTATTGAAACTGCATAAAATAATCAATAAGTAGTGATTCAAATGCAACATGAAAACTACAACAGAACATTTATACAGTGATGTAATTTCTACTGCAGAGAATGACAGAACAATATGAACAGGGAAGTAGTGTCTGTGCCTAAAACTAACCTAAACGTGGCTGTTAACCATGGGAGCTTTATTTTTACAGTCTAACCGGACACTGCACATTTATTCCAGCTAACCTGACAGTAGAGTCCTGAGACAAGGAGGCACTTGAAAGCAGAGGACCATGGAGCAAGCGGCAGTGTTTGGAGGAACTTCAGTTTTTGGCACGTCAGCTTCATTAGATTTGTATGTTACTAAACTGTTTTTTGATTGCTGATGTCACTGTGGATATCAGAAAACAACATTTACTCATTATATTTGTAGAAAGCATGATTCATTATGTTTCTGCTGTTGCAAAGGACTTGTGTCGAAATGTTCATTTCGTGTGTGTCAGCAAAGGTTTGGGAGATTTTCTGACTTCAGATTGATTCATTCCAAACATTTACTCATTAAAAATGTAATTATGGCAGCACTGCGTTTCTCTCTGAACTTATCTCCTCATTATAAATTAGCAGAATACAAACAGAATTAGCAGAAGACAGAAGTGCACCAAGATGTTTACATTCTGACAATATTCAGCTCTTGTTCTCTCCATTGCTCGCTCCCCCTCTCTGCAATAAGGCCTTCATTCAACATCCACTTTCAATGAGGTTAATTATCTGTTGCCTAATTGGCCTCAGGGCTGTCTCACAGGCACACACACGCACACACACACACACACACTGGAAAAAGAGCAAAGTGACAAAGTGACTCCACATAAATCATCAGCCAATAGCAACAACAGTCTCACACACACAGGATACACACACAGGACACACACACACACACACACACACACACACACACACACACAGCTCAGAATTCTTAGAGAGAAAAAAAAGGTGAAATAAATCTCATTTTACAAACAAGAACATATAAAAAAGGTGAAATAAATCTCATTTTACAAACAAGAACATATCTGACTGACTCATATTTGGTATTTATGATCCACTGTTTTTATTATCAAATAGATATTTTATATCCAGATATATTCTTTAACACACACAGCATACTCAACACAACATGTTTCCAAAGGCATACACACACACACACACACACATACAGGCTGGCAAACAAACACACACACAGGAGCCAGGGAGCATGGTAAAATAAGGGTGAATAGTGAAAAGCACCTATTTATCCCCGCTCCCTAAGGTCCCCTGGGACACACACTGATGAGGAACAATGACCGGTTTAACTCCATCCACTGACCTGCACACACACACACACACACACACACACACACACACACACACACACACACACACACACACACACACACACACACACACACTCTGGTGTTTATGTATAACCTGACTCACACACTCTTCATTCTGTCTGAGACACACACACACACACACACATCTGCCACTGAACACACACACTTTCTGTCTCAGTGAACAAACAGTGTGTAACAGTTAGTTCATCTGTGAATGTCGACCACTCGAGTCCTTCCTGAACTAAATGATCATCTTGTTTCATTGCTTGATAATTATTGTTCCATATTCATGTCTCCTAAAGTGTCAGTCTACCAAACTGGTGGTAACAGCCGTGATGCTTTAATACACTCCGAGCTGTCTTGAAAATAATGCACTGATTCTTTGCTTCTGCCACGTGAATTATTTCTGTATATCAGGCGCCTTGGCTGTGTGTTATTGCTTACATCGGTGGTTCTCAGACTTGGTTGCAGGCCCCCCCTGAGGGGTATAAAGCCACTGCAGGGGAGGGGTTGGGGGGCGTGGATGACCGGAGGAGTGACACAAAGACACAAACACGATTTATGTTCGCTGATATCTTCGTGCTAAACTTTATGTCATAAAAATGTGATTTTTATTATTTACTCTGCTGAAAAATTTAGGTGTGCAGTGTGTGAGCTTTAAAAAAAAAAATCTATATGAAGTAATCATATTTAATACTTGAGGCCTGTTCCTTCTTCTCGATCAGCTGGACTGAGGTTTAAGTGACTGACTCAATCAGTGTCTGTGTGCTAAATGTGGTAATGTTTCCCAACACACAAACAAACACACAAACAAACACACAAAGAAACACACAAATAAACACACGAACAAACACACAAACAAACAAACAAACAAACAAACAAACAAACAAACACATGAACAAACACATGAACAAACACACAAACAAACACACGAACAAACACATGAACAAACAAACACACAAACACGAACAAATACACGAACAAACACACAAACAAACACACAAACAAAGAAACACACAAAGAAACACATGAACAAACAAACAAACAAACACACGAACAAACAAACAAACACACAAACAAACACACGAACAAATACACAAAGAAACACATGGACAAACAAACAAATACACGAACAAACACACAAACAAACACACAAAGAAACACATGAACAAACACACAAACAAACACACAAACAAACACACGTGCAGATGTGAAAATCATTCAGGGTGTTTTGCCTTTATCCTGATTCCATCAATCAGCACGTGTTCACACTTTATCTAACCACTTCTCTGCCAAGACTTATTTGTTTCTCATCAGTTTTCACGTTGTCTTGTTTCTTTCCTTCCTGATGTTTCCTGAGCACAGTCAGAGCTAAAGTGTTAAAATAAAGATTACAAGATTCATTTAGTTTTAAAATGCTTTGCGTCGCTGGTATATTCTGAAAACCATTGATCACACAGTGACCACAAATACATTGTGGTCCCCTCGTGCTTCTCTCCTTTTTATGCTTTTAGAATATATCTTCATTTTCCCACCCTTCCTCTTGCTTTCTAACCCTCTTTGTGATTTCTTTATGTCTCCTCTTTCTCACTGTCCCTTCCCCCAGTTTTCCCACCTCCATGCTCCATCGGGAGCACCCACAAAGAAGGCCGAGCCCTAGCAACCACCGCGCCGTCGCCTCTGCCCAGGCAACAGGCCGTCGTCAGGGCTGCTGACCCCTGACCCCATTACAGCTGCTCAGCCATCACATATCCCACAATCCCCTGCTCTCTGCTCGCTTCCGTGACCAGGGGGTCACTCGCGGGAATCAGCGGTGAATGAGACGGCATCGCTTTCACTTTGTCTATCCATTATAGAAAATAGGAGGTGACGAGGTGAGGAGAGGTAGGGTGGGAAGGAGAAGAAGAAGAAGAGAAGAGACAAGGAGAGAAGATGGAAAGACAGAAAAACAGCTGATGTAGAGGAGATGAGTGGACAGGAAAGGAAACAAGGACTGCAGACGAGAGAAGAGAAGAGACAAGCAGAGGATATGAAAAGAAACGAGAAGAGAGAAAAAGAGGAGATGAAGAAAATGAGGAAATAGTCAAGAGAAGAGTTGAAATGAAACAAACAGATGACAGGAAAAGAAAGGAAACCATTAAAGACAAAAGAAGAAATGTAAAGGAGGGATGACAGAAAACAAGATAGATAGATATTTTATTGATCCCAAAGGAAATTCAAAAACAAGCCAGTCGAGGAACAAGGGACAAAGAAAAGAGAAGAAACGAGGAGAGAAGAAAAATGAATGGAAGAGAAAATAAAAGAGAGAATGAACAAAATAAGTGGAAAAGAAACAAGTAGAAGAGGAGTGACGAAAGAAAAGGAAACAATGGGCTGTTAGGTAGAAAGATTAAATGATTTAAATGCAAAAATAAACGTTTAAAATTCATGATTTTATTGTGAAGGTGTCCGTTCCCCTTTCACACCACAGGCTGCCGTGATGAACGAAGAAGTCAAGAAAATATGCTAATCAGAGGTTACATAATATCACACGTTATGTTTTTGCTGTGTGGTTTCACTGTTATATATACAGATTATATTGAATATTGAATGTCCATTACATGCGTCTGCATTAGTGTGACTCGACTAATATCTGTTTTTACTTTTACAATATTCCTTATTGACATCAGTGTTATAGTCCCCAAAGAAGCCTTCACATTAATATCAGTAAATCCTCAATCGGTGATAAATAATCAGTTGTGTGCGAGAGAGCTGAGAATGAACAGCTCCATTAAACTGTCATATCATATCACACTGACACACAGCCATGAGAAGAAGTACTCAGCACGCATTAGAGGAATAATCAACCACATCACTGGAGTGTGTTGGATAATAACAAGGAGCAGTGCACTTTGTGTTTGAGTGGCTCTGTGCATGGGTGCCATTATCTTTGAAAGAGTGTGTATGTGTGAGCATTAAGCATCCTCAGGAGGAGAGAAAATTAAAGAAGTCATTCAAAGACAATCAGTCTCTCAGAAGCAGTGTAAAGTGGGTATGTGTGACAGCTTTTAGCTTGTTGCTTAGAAGGAGGAGATGTTTCCTTGTTCCCTTCCTTGAAGACACTGATCAGCATGTTGGCACGCTGCATTGCATGACAAGAAACCGTAATGATCTCTTTAAATGGATAGCTGCATATGAGTGAAGGAAACCTAACAAAAAAAATAAATCACTTTGGAGGTTTGGAGGTTATATTTTGTCCCTTCCACCTCTGGTCAACGCTACACAGACTACAGATGGAAACCACAACACCTTCGGTCTCCTACAGATTGTGCATCACTTTGCAGATATCTGTTAACAGAGATCATGCTTTAAATTGATCAGTAGTTCATTTAACAGTGTTTGGGTTCACTCTCACTCCTGTCTCACAGTGCACAGTCATGCAGGTTTAAATTCCCCGGTTTGTGCTTGAATCAGAAATCTTAGATTGAAACTCCGGACCAGCATTCCCTGTGATCAAAGACTGTGATACAGGTATTTTGTTCACATCTCTCAGATCGTAAAGCATCTTTGATGTCAGTGTCTCTGCCACAGCAGCTGACGTGCTGCTCTTTTATTTATAGCTCCTTGGATGGTTGCAGCAGAACTACTTCCTGTTTGTTTGGAAGTTTCAGCACTGCGGTCGGTCCAGTGACGTATGACGCACGGGACGCGCTGTTGGTTGGAGGTCATGTCATTCATGAGCAGAGGCACGGTGCTGTCAGCTCACCACAGAACTGACAGATCAGCACAAACACATCACCAACATGAAAAGAAAAAGACATTCATTGGCAGTGAAGTTTAAAATTGAGTGTAACTGTATTCAGCAAAGCAGTGTGTGTGTGTATGTGTGTGTGTGTGTGTGTCTTGGTTCCAGGTGCTGTCCCCGGTGTAACCTGAGCTGCTCTTTATTAATAAATAATGCATCTGAACCAGTCAGCTCATCAGTCAGCTCGCGAGATAGGTAGCTCCGGCTTATTCTGCCATTTGCCCTCCAAACGGCAGAAACACACAGAAACACTCAAACAGAGACACAGAACAAAAGAACAACACAGAGTCTGACTTAATCTGATTATTTACAGCTTCAGGATTCAATTTCAGGGATTTTCTATTTCATCGTGTCACCTGGAGCGACCTCAGCGATCATGAATCCTGAATAGTAAGTGCTGTTTCTTGCTGTCTGCTGTGTTATGGAGGCGAAAGCGTTCAGTTTCTATGAGACACGTACTGTGTACCACTGCAAGACGCTGACATCCGCTCTCAAACTGTGACTGCTGACATGGAAAGTTAGAGACTTAGCTCCTAACATCCTGCAGTGTGTTTTTGACCTGGATACACAGCGTCCAGGGAGATACATTTACAGTCGTGTGCCTTGTGCTTGTTGGTGCCCTAACTCTGCCCTATATCTAAATTCTGATATATAAAACTGATACTTGTAACGAGGTACTAATGTTTGAGTGTACACGATGATTCAATTCTACATGTATGTACAATATAAAATGTAAATATATCAGAGATATATTTTTATTATATGTTACAGAAGGAAAAGTTTTGTAACGTGCAGTCGGATCCCTAGGCCCCTGTGGCTGATGGGTATTGTAGTCCTTGTCAGCTCTGTTAGCAAACTGTCTCCCACACACCTGTGCTCTGTTCTGGTTATTAATATTTACTATGTACCTACACACTGTATCGCAAAGACAATGCCACGATTAACAATTCTGGGTGCTGGTCATATTTTAGGATACAGCTCGGTTTACTTTCATAGCATCCATTGAAACACTTTTCCTGTTAGCTGTAAAGCTGCTATGTGGAGTATTTCAGACTTTTGTTGTTCACAGTTTAATATTAATTTGATCACGGAAAACAAATACTTATGCACTCAGAGAGTAGCCTGGAGAAAACTGGCTAGCTGAGTTATCAACCACTGATGATCGATGATAGTGACTTCAGTAAGAGCATGAAACAACGAGCTCAACTTCCACAGGATGTACACTTCAAAATAAGAGCTCTTTTATGGTCAGATTTGAACTGGTCATACCACGTGTTGATTATATTACTGTTACAGTTAAGTTACGGATCATCAGAGCTGTAGAGCCCGATAGGCATACAATTATTAGGAAAATCCAAGGCCAGACATAAGGGCAACAGCCACGTGTGTGATCAGACACATAAGATGTGTGATCAGACAGACACGAAGGTGAGAAAATCTTTTCAGTAACGGGGATAATCCGTTTTTTCTCTGCCAACACAAAGTGGAAAGACGTTGGCTGTGTTTCAGCTGCACTTCTGTGCACGGTGCCACCATCTGTGTCTGTGTCCGTTTAATAGAAATATCTGTATTAAGAACTATATTTGGACGTGCACCAGAGGTTTGCAATTCACCTTCTTCTAGTCTGGTTTCATAAGAATTGATGTGATGTCTAACATTTGAATTAGGGAGCTGTTTGCAGAATATAACCAGTAAAGCATGAACAGTTCCTCCGTCCTATAGTGGAAGATACTGAACTGTCAAACATGTGTCCCTGTATGGACATCTATGTGTGTGTGTGTGTGTGTGTGTGTGTGTGTGTGTTTGGTCCTTCAGTGACTACCTGTTCAAACTTCTTCTGATTGGTGACTCTGGAGTCGGAAAGTCGTGTCTGCTGCTGCGCTTTGCGGTAGGCCTGTAAAAACACACAAACATGTCATTTAAAACACTTTACTGCTTATTGTGGATCACATGTCTGCACCTCCACCCGCAGGACGACACCTACACTGAGAGCTACATCTCCACCATCGGAGTGGACTTCAAGATCAGGACCATCGACATGGATGGGAAGACAGTGAAACTACAGATCGTAAGAGTTCATTGATCAGGAGATGGTGGGGAGTGGGCTGTAGTGAGGAAACAGAGTGAAAAAAGTTCTTCTGTGTGTGTGTGTGTGTGTGTGTGTGTGTGTGTGTGTGTGTTTCCCTCAGTGGGACACAGCAGGTCAGGAGAGGTTTCGAACCATCACCTCCAGCTACTACAGAGGAGCTCACGGCATCATCATCGTCTACGATGTCACTGAGCAGGTCAGTGTGTGTTTTTGTCACATCATCAACAACATAATGGGACAGAGTTTGAACATTAACTTCTCTCCTCCTCCTCCTGCTCCCCCTTCGCTCTTCGCTCTCTTTCTCTGCTCTCCCCAGGAGTCCTTTAACAACGTGAAGCAGTGGTTGGATGAGATAGATCGTTACGCCTGTGAAAACGTCTCCCGGCTGCTGGTGGGAAACAAGAGTGACCTCGTTAGTAAGAAAGTGGTGGATGCTGCCACTGCTCAGGTAACAGGCTGCACACAGTGGTCAGCTTAAACGTGTCTACCTCCAAATACTATTAAACAACTCTAACCATGACTCTAGCTGGGAGGCTGTAACGCTCATTAAACAGCAGGAAACAAAACTGGATGAAGACAACTTTACTGTTGTAGATGCAACAACATGTAAAGTTTACCTGGAGGGATGCACGTTGTAACATGTGACTTAAGGGACAGTTTGGTTTATTTGAAGTGTGGTTGTATGAGGTATTTATTCATAGTCAGTGTATTACCTACAGTAGATGGAGGTTGGCTGTACTTTCACTGCTTTACCCTGCAGTCAGACGGCCCTTTCCAAAAGGAAACTGAAGCAGTTATCTCGGTCTCCAAAGCCGCCAGCCTTGAAAACATTTGAACATTATTTTACCTTGCAGGACTGATTTGGAGTTGCCGGTCTAAAGCTGCCGCGATCCACAGCAACTCACATTATTTCAGAAGACACGCAATAACTAAAACAAGCAACCAGCAACTTTCATGGTCTGCGAGGTAACATTTCTGTCAATAAAGTCTTGAGGCTTTGAAGAAAGCGTAGATCGATATAAACACCTAACTCTCCCATTGGAAAGGGCGAGCTGATGGAAAGGTAAAGCTATTAAACTGAAGCGTACACATGATATCGATTCATTAAATCTTTTTCCTTCTTTTAGGCAGCTAAAATACATTTTACTGACCCGGTCCACAGCAGCAGAGCTTCCATGCACTGCTATGATAAACTGACATACTATGGACTCGTACAACCCTGCTGCTATCCTCTGCTACATGTCAGAGTGTTGTTCAACTACATTTGTCTGATGGCCTTGCAGTTTCTTCACATCATAATATAAACTCATAAATTCTGATGCTGTAGTGAACAGAATATAAAGCAGCTACACAATCTACAATATTAAATTGCTTACACGTCATCTCATGAATAATTTAGATTCTTAGGGCTTCATTTTCACAGTGAGCTTTTTCTTTTAATAGTATGTTTTACTGCTAAAACTCCTATGGAGTATTTTCACACTGTGCTTCCTTCTTCCATCCCTTATGCCCACCTCCTCCTCCAGGACTTGGCCTCGTCTCTTAAAGTCTCCTTCCTGGAGACGAGCGCCAAGAGCTCCGATAACGTGGAGAAGGCTTTCCTCACCATGGCCTCTGAGATCCACAAGCGCCTGGCCAGTGAGGGAGGAGGGATGCAGGGCGAGTCGAAAGATGCCCGGGCTCAGAGCGCTAAGATCAACAGTGCCCCTCTGTGGCTGGGAGGCGACAAACAGACGCAGGAGGCCAGTAACTGCTGCTGAGCAGAGGGGAACACACCACCATGACAATGAGATGTTCACTGTTCAGAAGAGAGGTGTGTCATTTTAAACACATCCATCTGTCTAATCTGAAGACCATGCGACTGTGTGTTCTGGACACATATTGTCAGAAGTTTGATCTTTGCTATTGAACAAAAAAAAAAACAAAAAAAAAGGAAGAAAAACTAAAATTTTTAGCTTGACTACAATATATTTTTGAACTTGGCATTTTTGAATTAAATATATTTAAAAAACGGAAATTCTGCTTAATTAAAGAGCAGAGACAAACACGACAGATGATCTCAGCCAAATGAACAAATAGGACAGCGTCAGCGACGAGGTTTGGGAAGAGTTTCATAAATACATCAGACCATTCACTGTCACCACTTTAACAATTAGGGCGGCTGCTAACAGTTATTTTCATTGAGTTGTTTGCGTCATAAAAACAGGGACATCCTCAAATGTTTTGTCCACAACACAGAAATATTCAGTTCACTGTCACAGAGGACCAAAGACAAAATATTCATATTTAATAGCTGACAACGAATCGTTGAATTGACTAATCATTGCAGTTCACAACCAATATCTGAATAACACTTAATACTCACACAGTTTGGGACGATTTTATTCTAAAGTGTGATAAACAGTTTGAATGGATGAATTTACTGTGTGATTTCAACTGTCAGCTACCATCGTTTGCCTCAGAGGTGGTTTATTGCATTTACTGGTTTTTGTTGTGTTTTGCATGTTGTTTATGTCAATAAAGATACTGATGGAATATAGATATAAAACATCCTGAAACATTTATCAGAGCCTCATGTGTGTCTGTCACCGCTCTGGTTACAGGAGTTGATTGCAACTCTGCTGCTTCACCCTCTCCTTCGTAGCATAATGAAGAAACTACAGTGGCTGCAAAACTCGTGTTTGGTTTGTGTGTTCTGAGCTACTGTAGAAAGACAGTAGGTGGTTCAACATGTTGGACTTGAAGAGAACCTGCAGCGTCGACATATAAAAGGCTCACAAAGAACAGCCAGAAGTGCTGCTCACTTGCTTTGTTCAATGTTGTTCATCAGCCTTGCAGATGCATTGTCACTACCATGCAGACTGAACTCAGAGCTGCAGTAAGCAAGGCAAAAGGAGATGACAGAGAGGATTTGCTCTATTTTCGCATAGCACTGATCAGATGATATTTGTTAGTCGGGACTTTAATGTGCAAATTGGATCAGAAATAATTCCAAGATTTCTAATTGAAGCCCAAAAACAGGTCAGTTATATCATCTGTAAATCTGCTCAAAGAAAATTTATGTAAAATGTTCAGTCGGAGGAAAAAAAGATGACAACCAGTTTTTAATAGCAGCACAGCAGCTGCTCAAGGCGTCCACATTATTGAACCTCCAAACGTAAAAAGATCCTCACAGGATTAAACTCAACATCCAGTCTCTGCAATTATGACAAATTGCTGGACATTCTCATATTAGCCTGACAAATGTCACTCGGGGATGTGAAGTGATTTTTCATATAATCAAGAATGTGTTAAATTAGGATCATTTTTCACATGAACCAATATTGCTCCTCTGGTCTGAGGAATGACTCACTGCAGATTGAGTTCAATGTAATCTGCTGCACAATATTTCAACAGCCGGGGCTTGTATTCATCGAGCATCCACAATCCTTCATTGGAATCACATGAAAGTTAAACTACAAAAGGGCTGTCTGATGGTGACTATAAACTACTCTCAGCAGGAGGGAGACATCACTGCTACACACTCACCTGCAAACAGATTAGGTTAGGTTAACTGTTGGGATTGTCAAACAAGGGAAATGTTGCTTTTTATGTGTTGTAGCTTATGTATTTTGCCATGGATGGGGGAACACAGAGGAACGACCTGAATGCAAACTACCGAGGGAGAGCTCGATGCAGTTCAACGATTTTATCATCAGGAAGAAAGCAGTCCAAACAAACCAACGTTCAGAAAGCATGAAGCAGTCAACGACAGGCAGGAACAACAGAAAACAGCTGAAGCAGGACACAAAGACACAATAAGGTGAGGTGCAGGCGAAGGAGTGGGTGGAGTCAGCCAGGTAGCTGCAGGACTGGTGAGAAGTGGGAACAGGTGTGTAGATACATTCTGTGTTCTTGCTATTTGATTCCTCTTTAATGTGTTATTCAGTCATTTGTCTTTTATTCATCCTCTTCACTCATATGATATATGACATACGCTCAGCCCAAACAGAGACAATCAACACTTTTCTATTTGCCAGTCACTCCCTGAGGAGCGTGAGGAACGCTGGATATAGTCGTCACAACGATATCAGCAATTAATAAAGAGAGTGAACAAACTGATGAGTTTAAACCACATGCCCTCTTTTTCTAACATTTGTCTGAACTCCATGTACAAACTAATGGGACACCTCTGGATCTTCTCTCAACGTAAGCAGAGACAGTAGCCACATCCAGGGTTAAGAAAGATGGAATGCTTTTATTTTGTAGAGTCAAATATGCACACTATAACAAATGACAAACATGAGCTGTAGCTTGAGGCTGCAGCTGGTCGCAGTCAGTCGTACTGGTGAATCTCTCTCACTGAAAGAGGACAAAGACAACATGAGGGAGGAAAACAAACAGGCAGCTGCTGTTAGCTTTCCTTCCTCTAGATGTCAGTCTCGCTCCTTACTGTTTCTGTTGGTGTGAAGGACAAACTGAGTCTGGCTGACACATCGCTCACATCTGGACCTCGAATTCACACATTTTGATCTCTCATTTTTTCGTCCTTCTCTCCGCACTTCTCTCTTTCATCTCCGCCTCCATGTCTAACCTCAGCCTTCCCTTCTTTTTGTTTTCCTCTCTTCCTCTTATCCTCCATTCTCTCTATTCTTTTGTCTCAACCTCTCCCTGCATCCGTCTCTCATCCAGCATCCTCCTCTGACATCTTTTCTCCTCTGTATTTCCTGAAGCTGTCTCTTCCTCTCTCCACATCTTCCCTCTCTTCCTCTTTGCTCTGTGGCTGTTGGCTGTGTTGATAGCTCGGCTGTTTGGTGTTTCATTCTGGGATATTATATTAGAGACAATATATTAAGATGATGCCAGTTGTTCTTATGGCACCATCTGCCTCACTACTACTGGATGGTCAAATAAGTCCAACAGGAGGATGTTGTGAACAAATACCCTGAAAAAATAAAGACCAACATTTTGTAGAAATGATCTGAAATATGGAGGAGGAGCGGATACAATACCCTGAGTTTTCTTGACATGTACAAACTACAAATAACTGACCCAATCTGGTCAATAAAGAGGTAAAAGGTAAAACCTGAGTTTGTTGTTTCTCACACTTCATGACTTCAAACCACAACCAACATGTCTTTGTGCTTTAACTGGGCCAAACCTCAACCACAGTGGTCTGATATCAGGAAACGCTTATTGGTGAAACTGTTGAATTTCATCTAATAAACAGCTGAAATGAAACAATCCAAATAAAGTATCACCATGATTTTAGGTGTGTGCTATACCCAGTGAAAGCTGAACACACACTGTAACACTGCTAAAACAAATGAAGACAATGCTGCCACCTAGTGTCCTTTAGTAGTGTTACAATTAAAAACTGAGACAAGCAGATAAAGCAACAGTTGTGATATACAAGGATAAATACGGTACTTCATAGGGATGCACTGATCTGTTAGGCCGGATCAGTATCGGCATAAAGACTGTATTCAGTGTGCTCACATTATGGCTAATACCTAACCGTAATCTAACCACACATGGCTTGGTATTAGCCAAGATGTGCTGTTAATACTGCCCCAGCTAAATACAGCTTTAAAATTGGGGGAAAACACTGGCATTAACTGCATTGACAGATTCAAACCCTGAGTAGAGGTATTGTAATCGGTACTGAATGGGAAACTGTTGGATTGGTTGCATCCCTAGTGTCTTTAAAGAGTTGACAGCAGGTAGGTAGTCAGCAGACGCAGGCTGCAAACCAGGCTGAGACTAGAGTTACGGGGCAGGTACAGCAGAATACCAACATACATGAAGTTGGGGTTGTGACAAAGAGTCCTGGTGCCCTCTTTGTAATCCACAATACAAAACGGTTGAAAGTTCAGTAAATGGTTCCTAGTGGTTTGGAGAAGTTGGACACACAACCCTGTCCTCTGTGCCCGGAGCTGCAGAAGCAAACAGAACAAAGACAGCAGAGCGGGGAAGGCCGGGCGTAGCACAGCTTCCCCCCCTGAGGTGGAGGAGAGTTAAGCCATGATGTGGCTTCACAGGCTGTCATTGAAAATAAATAAGAACAGGTCTCTGTTTGACGGTGGTGCCAGAAGCTCTAATGATAACATTACAGTTCTAGCTATGGTTTGAGTATGCAGGGCTGCAGCAGTGACGACCAAAGGTACAGAACTAAGACACAGGTTGTAGTTTGGCAACAGGTCAGGAAACAAACCTAAATGAGTTGCAGCTTGAGCTACGTCTGTCAGCTCATAACTTAAAACACAACGCAAACATCATGCTCAGCAAAACAACAGAGCACTTTTTACTGCGCGTCGTCCTCCAGACTTCTGCTTTTAACATGCTAAAGTGTATTCCCTGCTTGGGAGAATTTTTAGTCACAGCACCAGCAGTCAGTGCTGAGTGTTAGTGACAGGAGCAGAAAAGTGCTCGGCACTTTAGATATTACTTTTCCTTCAAGAGGCACACAGCGGTCGAGCTAATGAGGCTGATGGATGCTTGTGGTGAAGGGTCAGTAATATCCTTCATCATGGGAACTATTTGTGTGTGGGAGGAAACTGTGGAAAGCTTTAATTTGGGAGTTTTGGAGCTTTATAGGAAACTTAAAGACATCTTTACTGAGAATGATTGGGGGAGTTAATGCAGTGCGAAGAAACTGGCGGTGTGTGAGGTGCTGGAGCTGTCTAAAACATCTGTGGACATCTGTATACATGAGGTTTATCCTGGTTTTCAGAATATAATAACTGCGAGCTTTTCCCTTGAAATAACTTGCCCAGGGGGCAGCAGGTGGTGTGTCTTCACCTTTCCAGTAGTGACCCAGTTGGATTGAGGACTCACCTGGTAGATTTTTACACCTGCTGAGGTGTGTGACAAAGAGCTAGCACAGCTGTGCTCATTAAAGCTGCAGTCACGTGTGGATTTATCTGCTCAGATGTTTTTGTGTGCTGAGGTAAAAAGCAGGTCAGACTGGAAATCAAAGAAAGAAATCACTTTTCTGTCGTTACCCTCAAACATCGCCCCACTCCTCACCTGGAAGCGGCCACATCGAATATCCCTGGAGCTGGAGGTGAATATGTCTGTTCCTCATGATGATGATGATGATGATGATCCAGCAGGTCCACACCATCACACTCTGCCTGTACACATCTGAGTGTTAAGATGACATTAACAACTGTGTTCCTGGGACTGAAAGACGTGAATGTATCTGATACATTTTGGAACAAGACATGAACTTTGATGACCAGTCAGCTGTTTCCTCCACAAACCTTCCTCACATGAAACAAACACACACGTTTGACTCACTTCCTGTTTCCTGCATTGTTTTTCTCAGCTTGAGCTCTCACTGGTGCTCTTCTTATGACATCATCTTCTGGAGAATTGGCGCCACCTACTGTTTGGTCATACTATGTGCTGCCTGCTCCATTTTGTTTTTGCTTTCCATGTGTCCCACTCTGCTCATGTGTGTCCACAACATCTGGAGAAAGAGAGACGAGAAGGGACCAATCACAACAAGACGATGAAGCTGAAGGATGAAGATGCTCTTCATCACTTCTCTCTGTTTTGTTACCTTGTGAATTTTTGATGTAAAGTCGTGCGTATAGTCTTAAGTCTTAGTCTTCATGTGACTGCTTGAGTACAACCAGCTTTAATAAAGTGCTTTTCACATTCAAACTCTTCCCCCTCTCGGCATCTCTTCCTTCTGCTCAACCTTTGTCTCCTCACTCACTTTGAAACACTGATAATAATTTGTTTTTTCCTCGTCTTAAACATGCATGTGTGTGTGTGTGTGTATTTTAAATAATCTTCCCTTATCTGAATCAGCATGAAACGTGTGTCCTGATAATCAATCCGTCTACCTCTTCTCTCTTCTTTGAGATGGTGATGAGCAGTGTGTGTGTCGCCTCTAAAACAGTGAAAAAAAAAAAACTCTTTCTCCTTTTGAAAGTGAGAAAAATTGAATTCTTCCACTGGATAGTCGGACTTGCTGACAGACTCCATGTTTTAATAAGTCGGTGTCTGTTTCTTTGTCTTCCTCCAGCCTCCATTTGCTCTGTATTGTCTTCACTTTCTATCGTTGGTTCTTCACAATGAAAAGAAAAAATCCACAGAGAGAAGATGTTTTTTTTTTAATCCATCATATCGGCTAGTGACACGTTCTCTAACAAAGGGCTGGAAATGCAAAATCAAACTAAAAATGAATGCGCCCGTCCAAGGATGGAGAGTAACTCGCAGCTTTGAGTTTCTGATAACATTAAAATGTACAATTCTACATTTTATGAGATATTAAATAATGAACTTAATTAATTGATTTAATTGTGAATATGCTGTGCAGCACTTTTGGAGTTTAACTCATGTCTGGTTCCTTGAGTTTAAATCTTCCAGTTTCCAAAATCAGTGAAATGGTTGCTGGTGTGTGACTTAGTGCCGTAAAGCGTCACGTAATTCCCGTCACGTAATTCTGTGCTTGTGGTTCCCGGACCACAAAGTTACGAAACATTCACCTGATTACACATTAGTCTTTAAAATGGTGTGTGTCGTGTGTCGTGACTCCTGTTATTCCCTCACACTCAACAAACAAAATGAAAGACATAAAGTTTCTTTGACTTGGATTAGAGGTATGACTTTATTTCCCTGTGGTTCATTTCATCCTTTACTGTGAAGTACTGCAGTTCTCAATATGAGCGCTACAAACTAAATCATTAATTACCTCTCTGAAGTTTGATGCTGACTGAGATACGATTGCCAATGATGGTTCACAGGAGATGAATTATCTTTCTGTCTGCATTCCCTGAGCCAATGGGATGTTCAATATTTTTCTTTAAATATCTTTGTGATTGTTTAAATGACACTTTGACCACAGCTGTCCATCACCACTCTATCACTCGATCTGAAATATGTGCGAGGTGCCAGCTTCTCACCACAGCTTCTGTTTTTATAAATCCCAGTTCATGTGTATGAAATGCTCCTCATGGTTTCTGCCCCCTGGTGATGTGTCTCAGCTTCAAGAACTGGCAAAAGTAAGCACTCTTTCTCAGTTGATACCTGAGAAATGTTGCAATACATTTCCTCGAACTGCCTCACAAAGTTTTATGCATTTGGCTCCAGGGAGGAGGAATGAGGTGACAGACAACATAGAAATCACAGTGAGCTGTGACTCCACATGAACCTCTGCTTTCCTTCCACATAATTGGCTTGTATAACCAAAGAGAGGTCGCTTAAAAAAATCATTATCACCAGAAGCAGATGTACCCTCCGCCCTCACACTCAAACATATCCAAACATATTCTTGACATTAGTGAAGAGTTCGATTGAACGTCCATTTCTCTACAGGGTGACTGTTTGAGATCGGTTTGTGTGTGTTGTCCTTTTTGGGGGGAGTTGTTGGATGAATTATGCAAGAGGTGGGTGATGAACCCTCACAAGGGGGCAGCTGAGTTGAGATGAGACACTCCATGACCTGTTTTAGGAGAGTATGCATTGTACAGCACCAGGCCTCAAACTTGTTCTCTTGTCTGAGCTACTGCAGGTTTTTTTTTACAGTTGAAAACATCAGAAAAATCAGTTTCTCACCAGGGAATCAGTTCAACTCTCATCCATGCTGCTGGAACTCCCCCACTCCCATCCCAAAATAATCCTGCCTCGTCTTCTGCCTCCCTAAATTCTTCCGTGTCACCCAGTTCTCCTAAATTCTCCCCTGGCTGACTGGATTGCCTCATATCAAATTTTATAAAGCTAATGTTGGCCATGGTTCAGTCCCACATGCCTGCTGATGCTCTGCAGTCACAAAGTTCAGCTTCAGGTTCATCTATAAAGCACGTTTCATGAACACAGAAATACACAATTAAATGTCAGAAACAAATCATTAGCATTTGTATTGATTTTTAAAAATGAGTCTTTGTGTTTTATTGTGAAAGATTCAGTGTGTCAGATTCACAGAATAGAAAAAAATGGAAAATAATATTCATAAATATGTTTTACCACCTGAAAATAAGAATCATTATGCTTGTGTTACCTCAGAATGAGCCTCTAATCTTTTATTTATTGTCCACAGATGCCACGGGTTCTCTTCACTGAATGGGAATGTGTGGAAAGACTGAGTCACAGAGAGGAGGGAGTGCCCACTTTCACTCTTCCCTGGGGGACGTTCATAGTGTTGTGCAGAGTTTTACAGACTGAAATGAAATGGCAGTGCAATGCATGAAAACAAAGAGCTTGCAGAAAAGTTCCCATCCTGCGTACTTTCAAAACTTCCCTGGAAGAGCCACGTTACATTAACACAGGATGTGGACGCTGCAGCAGATTTTCTTACAGCTATCTTGTCTTTGTTAATTCCAGATATTTAAAATGAGTCTCCCATGGTGATCTCCCACTATTCAAACAATGGACTGAATTTAAAAAATAATTCTGACCTCAGCGATCTGAAGTATGGAAAGACACTGAGTTTGTAAGGATGTCTTCTAAACATGTGCAGCAGGTTGGAGCGTCAGATGTTGAGGTGTTGTCTGAATCAAAAGTATTTATACCTGCACAAATGGCACCACCACCACCAACAGTCTAAAAACATTAAACATACTGAATGAGTTTGAATATTGTTAAAGCTAACCCTGTTCTGACACCATCAAATCAAGTTTATTTGTAAAGCCCTTTAACATAGCCAGGCGGTACCCAAAGTGCTTTACAACAAAGCCGTAAAAACAATACATAGCAGGTACATAACAAATAAATACAATTAAATTAAAATACTTTTAAATTAAAAGTGCTGTAGTGTTAAAAACCTTCCAGAAATACATAAGAAGATATGTTTTGATTTAAAAAGGCTGAGATCAGCAGTGGTGCGAAATGCAGATATGATGCAGATTTGTATCTTAAAATGAAAAAGCAGCAACAACACTGACAGCAAATGTAACCCAGGCAGTGTTTGTTAATGCAAATGAGTCATATATAAACATGTTGCAGGCGACAGGTTTGCACTGACACTAATGGTTTCCTCTGTAGGGAGAATCAGCCATGATATTATAATCTGACAGCAGCATGACAAACGTGAGGAAGCAGCAAGATAACTGACACAGAATTTAAATAAATACATGCAGGTACAAGAAATCATACATGTCTCCTTTACTATATTTACATGTGTGTTTCTTATTTTGCAATTTCCTCTTCTGTACAAGTTCATTCAGGGGTTACACTCAACCTTCACAACTCACTGCTGGTTGCTTGAAACGATGATGGTCTAGAAATTGAATTTCTCCACTGATGTACTCATTGTTAGTCAATGTGGGTAAGAGCCCCAGTGAAAAATAAAATATAAATGTGTTTAGCCTTTATGATGAGCGATGTGTCAGCGTATTGACACATCACATCAACACGGTGTCTCTAGTTTAGACTTTCAGCATCACAAATCTGTCAATGTAACGATCGTGTCCACTTTGTGTAATGATTGGACAGAAGGAATGTCTTTGAGGAAAGACAGTTTTAACGTGCATCATTTGTTTGATTCATTGTGTCTGGTCCAGAAAGAAAGGAGGCCAGATCATAGCAGGAACTCACATATTTCCTCGTCTCTGAATGTTAATGAATGAAAAAGCTTTGGGAGCTTTTCCACTGACGTGAATGTGGAATTGATTTTGCGTTCAGTCCGGACGAGGACGTTCTCATCGTACATGGCAGCTTGGTCCGTGGCCTTTTACTTCAAACTGTAGGCGCCGCTTTAGTGTGATTTCTGGACACGGCTGTCCAGCAGAATGATTTGATCTGCCGTTGCAGTCAGGTAGAAAGAGTGAGCAAGCTGAGACCACTGTTTCTATCTCTGTGAATCTTAAGTTTTTATCCTACAGTACGTTACATTACAAACCGAAGGAGATGGAATGAAAATAACTTCTCTTCCTCTGCTTCCACCCTTATATTTGGACTCACCCTCACTGAGGACAGACGTCCCCTGTCTGCTTCCTGGTCCAATCTATTTTCAGGCAAACGCTCATTATCCTGGTGACATTTCCACCGGTGAGCAGCACGTTAAATAGCAGAACTGCAGGATCGCTTCATCTGAGTTAGGCCACTTGTCACCCTGGTGTCAGAGAAAAATGTCAGTCCAGTCATTTCACTCTGATAAATGTGTGAATGGTTTGGAGATGCAGGACCTACAGTCTGTGTAACAGAGAGGTCATTAATAATGTAAGCCTCAGGTCAACATTTCTAAATCCTCTTTGCATCATCATTGGAGCTAAGCAGTCGTCTGCAGCTCTGGCTGGAGCTGCACAGTCACCATGGAAAGTGAAAGGATTGCTTTGGGTTAGTCAGACTTTGGATCTGAACCAGGAATCCTGTTGCCCCCATCCTCTCTGTTCTCTCTTCCTCTAGTCCATTCTAATCCCGACTTAACATTTCTTGTTAAGTGGATGAGTAAGTTTTGTGCCTTGTTAAGTTTTACTGTGTCACCCTGAGGCAAACTGAATTCAATTAGACAAGGACGGTTTTATGGCAGCGATGTAACAGAGGTAGAAAGCTTCTCCTGCAACAGAGCTATAATATATTGTCATTCAAGGGACACACAAGGTTTTTGTCATTTGTGCTAATTTGATAATTCTGTATTAAAACTCGGGTCTCATTTTCTTTTAGTTTTGCAGTTGTAATAATGTCACATTAATCAAAATAATTACTAAGCTCTGGGAACAGCCTGGCAAGTCTCACAGACAAAAACAGACGGGTTGAAAACAAAGACACATTATCTCAACAAAGAGTCAGACACTTTATTAATACGTCTCTATGCAGAAATTTGTGATTTTTGTTACTTCAATGAAACTAAAAACAACAAAAGAAAATAAATATATAAAAATAAAGGATTCAGATTTCAGAGATCTTCTTTTTTCCTTCTCCTTCTTCTCTCTCATCTTTCTATTTGCCAACAGGCATCACCTAATGGAGCCTAGAATGAGGTCTTCACATTTTGTGTGGGGATGTACACACACACACACACACACACACACACACACACACACACACCTGCACACACACGCACGTGTAATAGATTTAGAGAGAAACCGTCTCTTCCTCTAACCAAGCTAACTTCTTCCATTTATCTCTGTCTGGGGAGCTGACCAGATTAATGACGCAGGACATGTGCTAACGAGGTGCTCTAATGAGCTGACCTAATGAGAAGCCGGTCCCTGCAGTCTGATGGCCTTCGCTCTGCTCCGCTGGTCCAGCCTTTTTGTCTTTGCACTGGACAGCAACGTAACAAGCGAGTCCGTCGCCCCTCTAGTCTCTGTGGGCAGGACCAGGCTGACGTCTGAGGACCAGGACAGCGATGCTCAAACATCCATGACCTCAGAGGTTAGAGAAGTGTGCATGTGACTGAACAGTCTCTGGTTACTCAGGACAGGCTGGATACATCCAGGCAGTGTTTACAACTCTACTCTGTTTCAGCCCAGAGTGCTAAAGTGATTTGTCGACAGGCAGGTCAAAGGACATCCAGGTTTTTTACTTGTAGACATACATTTGACAGTTTTTCCTCGTATTAGTTTGTTTCAGGGGCTCTATCCTGGCTGTGGATAGCTCACTGCTTGTTGCTACTGAAGATGTAAATGTTTTTTACAACAGCACAGAGGAATCAGATACACTCACAGCACTCACAGCACAGCTCACAACTCCACCCACAACCCCACCTGTATCAATAATTAAAATGTTGATAGTGGAGTGCTTCAAATGTCTCGGACTCACCAAGGACACGAAACTGAGCTTTGAGCAACACGCCGCTGACATCCACGAACGCTGCCAACGAAGACTCTCTGCCATCTGCAGCCTCAAAGCTCTTTAAGCTGCCCGTCACCTTCTGCTGCTGCTCTGCAAAGTATAATTCAACCATTCTCCTCTGCTGTTACTGCACCATGTTATCTGCCTCCAATAGAAACAGACTCCGGCTATGCATCACACACAATGCCTCCAAAATTATTGGTCTACCCACCACATACTGCCCAGTCCTCAGCAGTAAAGCCATTACATGCAGAGCATGACCCCAGGCACAGCTGAAACAAATCCCTGCTCTGGACATGGACACACAATAGCAGGAATTTAGTTCCCTCTGCTTTGGCATTACTCAACAAAACACCTCAGTAACCAAACTCATTTTTATATTTCTATTATATATGTTATGTTTTCTGGGCTTTTCTGTTTAGTCAACAAATCCCAAGAACCCGAACCTACACCGACCTGATCCTGCTAACAAGTATTACTGTAGAGAAACTTGAACAGCGTTGGACTAATGAGGAAACCCTGTCAGGAAGTCCCAGGAAGTTCAACAGAGTGGTGGCTCTTGAGTTCCATCATCTCCAATTAGTTTCTCTGATAAATGAGCCTCATCTCGCTGAGATCCAATTGGACTAACCCAAGGCTAAGTGGCTGCTCGCTGACCAGTTTGCTCTCGTGTGATGTTTTGGCAGCGAAGTGATTTATGGTTAATAAATGATAGCCCTGTGGGCAGTCAGTCCAAACACATATGGCAGAATGATTTGCCAGTAACCTGGTCAGGAGTTTTCTGGAACAGAGTTCAGCGTCAGATTTGAAACATGCTAAGAGAGAGTGTCCAAATCCAAGAGTGCATTTGCTAATAGAGGAACTAAGCCTGAGGTCAAATGAGTGAGACAGTTTGGAGTTGTTATGATTTATTACAGAAGAAATGATTTGGAGATGACAGTAAGGAGTCTCGCTTTGCAGCGAGCTGAAGAGAGCCAGTGTGACACAAGTCATTGTCCTTTTTTCTCTTTTTGTTCTCGTGTTGCTTCTTCTGTACTGGCTGCTCTCTTGTCTCTTCTTGTTACGTCTGCTCATCTGATTTTCTCTTGTCATTATGACACAGGATGTACTGTATGCTGTACACGACCATGCACATTCCCAGAAGGGGTCCCTGCTGGCACGACATGTACAGGTTATCATATAAACCTACGGTTAAGGACATAAAACATCGTCTTCAATTTTTCATGTTATTTTCTGTGCTAGCTGCACCGTCAGAACTATGAATAAATAACACGGATTGACTGACTGTATCATATAGAACATTTTTAATTCATGATGGTATCAGAACACACTGTTACTGTTGTGGTGGAATAAAAATAATAAAACATCTTTGGTCTTCAGTTTCTAGCAATTAATGTTTAGTAAAATGAACAGTAGTTTTGTCCTCATTGGTAGAGAACAGCAGCTCCAGCCACAAGGAAAAGAAACAACAAAAACGATGGTGTTGTTACAACATGGGTTTTTATTTTCATAGATTTAAATATGATAGCAAGTATCAAACATCCCGGAGTGAGGCAACATTGCTGAAACTGGGTCCAAGGGGAGCCACATGAGCAGTCGTTGTAAGTAAGTTAGACTAGCATTTTATTGGGAGGTTAGGGTGATACTGATCACTCCTCTAATAATCCTTCACAGCAGAGGAACTGTGCATACGACTGTTTACAGTACAGAGTTGACCAAAGTTGAAGCGAAGAAGGAAGTGTGCCTGCAAACTGTGATGGATCTTTACAATGTTCAGTGTGGGTAACTTTGTTTACAACCTGTCTGATGGTCGGGCTGTTCCTGCTCGTCCCTGGTTCTGTCGGTTATGATATATAGATCATAACGCTCACCTGTGACCCAAGCGACCAAAATTAAAGTTGTGCCTGTGCTGCGAACATGAACAAGAACTGTGACATGTTCCAAAGTATCTTTCCTTTTCCAGTTTGTGTCTAAATGTGTCGTGAGAAAATAAAAGTTTGTTTCTGAAATGTTGCCTCAGTAAACCTGACTAGAATTAGAAAACACAGCATTGCTTGGTGACATTGACTTCTCGCTGTGCATTGAAGCATTTACATAAGAAAAGCTCATAAAGCCTTTATTAGTTTCTTTGAGATGTCATCTCCTGCGGATGATGTACTCACACAGGTCAGTGTCAGCACAGTTTCCATCCTACAAAGTTGTTCAGGAGAGTCAAAGGATGGCAGGAGCGCTGAGCGCTGCATTTTTTATGAAGAAACACTCATGAATTGTTGATTATTTTGTGCCAGCACACGCCACAGACAGGAAGTGTCAGCGGGCATGTAGTCAATAAGGCTG
Organism: Larimichthys crocea; assembly: GCF_000972845.2. Lineage (NCBI taxonomy): Eukaryota > Metazoa > Chordata > Actinopteri > Sciaenidae > Larimichthys > Larimichthys crocea. Next base: position 27,730,204 of record NC_040017.1, read on the forward strand.
TAAGTGAAATGTGGCCTGATAATTCTGAGTGACACAAAAGGAGAGTTTCTTTTTTAGATGCAGCGCAGCTTTAATCAGAAAAATGATGACTGGGAGTCGAGGTTAACAATTTAAGAAAAAAAATTCCCAACAGACAATCACAAAGAATTTCAGCATCTACAATATCAGTGTCAGAAAATCCAGAAAAATCTCGTACGTACACATCTCTGCACGTAAGGCCCAAAGCCAACACTGGATGTCCGTGACCTGTGACCCCTCAGGCACAATAACACACAGTATGGTACTTGTACTACTAACCTGTCCGATCGTCGCTGTGTTCCCAGATCTCACTCAAGCATTCTGCACATTTTGGCTAGTGTCCATCACAACACACTTCAATAAATAAAGCACAATTACTGCATGAGGTTTATTTATGGGAACTACAGAAATGTTGTGATTGGCTGACAGCTTTATATCATTCTGTGAGAGCTCCACAAAAACAGATGATAGATATTAAGATGGAGGAAGTTCATTTACTGGATGGAAATCTCATTATATTATCAATGTACGACTCAAACGTTGCTTCGACTGCATGATGCGTGTCAGTGTGATGATTAAAAGTACATTAGCCTGTCTTGATTTGACAGGAAGCGAGTTGTCTCCCCGTGTGGAGAAACTCTTTCCTTATTTATTATTATTTTTTCTTCCATTTAATCATGCAGCGGAAGTCTCCATGAGGAAATAATCCCTCAAAACAACGTCAAACTGTCACATTCCCGTCTTTTCTAATTTAGGGACTCACTCGTTAGTCAGGACAGCGGTTAATTTTAAGCTGCAGTTTGATACAGTTAAATGTAATTACAGGTGGCATGCATTGTGAAATCATTTCCAGAAATAGAAGCTAGGTGTAGACAGCAGTAATTGTAAATGTGCTATAGCAGCTGTAACAAATGACATGGTTCTCCTGAGAGAACAGGCTTTCACAGTGCGACATGTTTATATTGTATGTGTGGATATGAACAGGTACTGTGCGCCTCCATTTGCCTCCCACTGTAGTGAAACAGTAGGACTGTGCATCTGTCTCTTTACAGCCGGTTTGAAGGTAAATACACAAAATGACTAGGACAGCAGAAAAAAGAACATACAGTGCCGGGAAGAGGTGGAGAACTGAGTTTATCTGGAGCCTCCACCCAAACAATGCCAAAATCTCCACAGCCACAAAGAACACACATCCAACATACAAAAACCTTCAACAAACTAAACTGCAAACACACTAAAGCTCGTACATTTAACCCTCTAGACCCAATAGTACTTCATTATGGCACCCTGGACTGTCCATCATTTTAAATCATAGAAAATAAAGTTCTGAGCTTTTTATTACATACAGTTTAAGTTGTGATCAACAATCAGGACCAGAAATGAAAAATCTACAAAACTTGCTGTAGCTGAAGCTGTCAGGTTTTGTTCTGACGGAGATCCTGACCCAGCGTGCAAAGACACAAAGACGTTATGTAGGAACTAGCTGTTTCTTCAGAAGACTGCAGCAGTGGAAAAGAGGATCAGTGTCTTTAACATCGAACTGTGAAACACCTGTGCTGTGCTGAGCTGTGTCTAGAGGACTGTCGTCATTTCTATCAGACACGAGTACGTTACAATATTTCGAATGATTCAAAGATTCACATCAGCAGTTAGCGCAGCTCTTTGTGTATTTCACACCGTGTTTGTGTCGTAAACCAGAGCACACATGCACATGTGATTCAGTTCCTCTGTGTAACAGGCTCTATAAACGTCCTGCTGCTTTCCTGTGAGAGTGTGACGGTGAACAGAGTGTGTGTGTGTGTGTGTGTGTGTGTGTGTGTGTGTGTGTGTGTCTGTGTCTGTGTGTGTGAGATATAAATGGTTGGTGCCAGAAAAACTTGGCAGAAATGTTGTCACATGACACATCTCTATGCAGGATTCTCTCATTAGTAGTTGGCGAAGACGTCCTTCACATGTGTGGTTTTTACCACATGCGACACACACACACACACACACACACACACACACACACACTGGCAGGGACACAAATGACAGAGAGTTCAACCCAATTATAGTTTTAATTACTTTCCCTTTCGGGGTCATCTTCACATTGTAAATCTCATTTCACAAAGCTGGTGTTCGTATCCAGCTGGACGGCTTAAAACAAGTGAGCAGGCACTTTATTTCTGCTGCATGTGGGAGAACAAACACCCACTCTGTATCTCTACCACTTGGTTAACTTCTTCCCCACTGCTGCAAAATGGCAGCTGGGCTCCCTGGCCCCAATACGTCCCTTTCCTCCTCCTCCATTGTCTGAGTTATTTTCGTGTTGGTCAGCATAGTGTCAACACTTTCTGCTGCATCAGGCCGTCCACTCGCCTGTTTTCTCATCATGAAGCTCCACTTCCTCTCACTGAGCCGGTCATCCGCTCTCCATGAATCACATGCAGCGACCAGCGACCTCAAAAACAGCAGGGACATTCACACTTGGACATTTGACATCTCAACAAACAATCAGCCTTTCTAAAGTCTTCTTCATGTTCCCCCATGTTCTTTCCACCAATGATGAGAACAAACTGAGGTTTGTATATAATCATCTTACTTTGCTTGTGTCAGTTAAAAGATGCACTCCTCTGCACACGCAGCCTGTTCTCACTCTCGCAGTGGCCCTTGGCTTCAAACGAAGACGCTGTAGAAAGGTTTTTCTCGATGCATCATCTAGTGTAATGTTTGGATTTGCAGTTGAAGTCAGATGACAAGACATAAAAGTCCCAAACACAGGACTTTTTATAAGGCGGGCGCTGTTTGAAGGCTTTTTTTGATTAATGGGAAATGTTTTTCAGCAAGCTTTATTTTGAAAGTCCAAGTACATCATACATTTGACCCAACATTAAATATCATTTGTTGCTGATGTGACCTACAGCTCTACATGATCTACTGATCTTGACACAGAAGCTCCTGCGCAATTTATTGTGTAACTTATTAAGAAAATATGCAATAAAATAAATACACTTTCATCGTTTTCACCTGTGTTCATCAACGCTTTGCAGAGCTGATCATCAGCTACATCAGTCCATGAAGATCCACATGTGGAACCAGAGGAAACTTGATACAGCATTCGTATGTGCTACTCATGAAATATTTGCTTCATCTGATTCGATTGAAAAATGAGTTATTCTGTAGAATTGATGTCGCCAGAGGCAGAATAACTGTAGAGGATGCAAAATGATAAATTATTTAATTATGAAATGAACATGGAAAGAAGGAAGTAAACAACATCAGCACGACTCCATGACCTCTGAGAAACAGTGTGTTTGTTTTCCTACAGCAGAAAATGAACAAAATGTTCAGGGTTAACAAGGAGGTCACAATGTTTCCTGCAGACCACTCGATGTGTGTGTGTGTGTGTGTGTGTGTGTGTGTGTGTGTGTATGTGTGTGTGTGTGTGTGTATGTTTGTGTTACATTTATTTCCATAAAAACACCGGTAGTCCTCATGGGGACCAAAGTCTGGTCCTAATGAGGCAAAACATCATCTCTGAGCTGGTTAAGGTTAGGGGTAGGCATTAGTTATGGTTAAAGTATAGGTGTGTGTGTGTGTGTGTGTGTGTGTGTGTGTGTGTGCGTGTGTGTGTGTGTTCAGTGACAACCTGTCTAATCACTGATCGAAGGCAACAACACATTGCCTGAAGCTAAAACAAAGACACACACCTCAGGGGATAAAGAAAGGTAGAGGAAGACGGTGGTGGAAAGCAATAAATACAGGAGGGATAGAAAAGATGAGAAGTGAGCAGAAGACGATACAGAGGCGATGAAAACAGATGAAAAAGGTTGATATATCTGTCAGATTAAAGAGTGTTTTTGTGTGCAGCGTGAAGGAAGATGAGCAGCTCACTCGTGGTTTGAGTGCATTTCCTAAAGTTTGAAAGGAAACATCAGAAGGCGAGCTCAGACCGATCTGCCAACACGTCACCAGCAGCAGCACGGAGAGGCGCTTCACCCCGAAAACACAAAAACAAACTCACATCACCATGTCCTGTCAGAAAAATAAAAATCACAAAAGAAACTCTCTGATGTAATCAAGTAATCAGCTCCCGGATAGCAACACACACACACACACACACACACACACACACACACACACACACACACACTGTCAGTGCAGTCACTTCATGGATCTTTTTACTGTACTGCTTCGATTCCCTTTTACGCTCTTTTAGCAAGAAAAACACGATAAGACAGTAATAATTTAAAAATAGGAATCTAGAGGCAGATGTGTTCAACATGGCGGGCTGGACGTGAGTTGGTGGCTGGTAGAGATCCTGAGGCACGAGGAAATCAGGGTTAGCAGAGCGAAGCCAGAGCGGGCTGTGAAATAGTTTCCACGAGGGAGACTGATGATCCGGTGGAGTCCGGAAGGTTGAAGCAGGGTTTTATTCTGCAGAGGTTGATTGGATGATGAGCCGCAGGTGGTGAAGTGGACAGGCAGACAGACAGACAGACAGACGGACAGACAGACAGACAGACAGACAGACGCTCTGTCAGCTCATCATGGTGACGATGATGAATGTGTTTGTGCCTCTGGTGTTGGGGTCAGAGTTCCTGATAGGAGAGCAGGTGAGTGTCCAGTGACTCCCACACAAGGTGAAGGCTCTCGAGCACTGCCAGACATGTGGCAGGAAAATGCAACCACACACACACACACACACACACACACACACACACTTTTTTTGCTGCTATTTTCATCCTTTTACTCATTTTAGTAGAAAATTCAAATTTCATACTAAATCTTGCATTAAAAGACACTAACTAAAGTTTTCACACATGCTGTAGTCCTGATGATGTGTTGCCAGAGGGGAACAGTGTGTGCTGCTCATCTTCAAGGTAATACACACACCAGGAACACAGCATGAGGCTGCTGGACGGTCTCATCCTTTCTGGAAGATCAAAGGAAGGAGAAAAGTGAATTAGCACTCGACTGATGAACGGATTCTGGCTCCAATGAAGATAATTAGGAGGGAAATTGTTTGATCTCTGAAGTGTCAAACTAATAATGACTTTGGCTGCAGTGAAGGATGCAACCTGAAGGGAAGAGCGAGGACGGGCGGATGGACAAAGGAGAGAGTGATGGAGTGATGGTGATGGAGGTGTGATGTGGCAGAGAGAAGGAGAGCACGATCACAACTCTGCAACATTCCCTCTGTTCTTTTTGTTCTGTGCCAGGTAAGGTCTTAAACTCAAAAACACAGACACCAGAACACCTGAAGGGACAGGCGTCCTGTTGTGTACTTCATCAGAACTGAGAACACGATCTGAACCAGCGTCAGGAAACAGTCTCGAACCCTGAGGTCCTGCAGACAGATGGACAGCGACATTACAACCTTACGACCAGCTGCTCCTCACAAATCCTTCAGAGATTTCTTCAGGTGTTTTCTTCTTCTTCTGTGTGCAGCACTTAACAAAAGTCGCTGTAGGTTTGTAGAATTCACTGAAAGCTCTAAACATGCTTCACTACAGTGTGCAACATGAAAGTGACTCCGCTGAATCTCCTCAAGGGAAATGTTAGGAAGCAAGGCAGCCTGAACCGGGAGGTCCAAACAACACTTCCCTGAAAAACCCAACACAGCCACCACAGACGATAATGAGTCTGTCACTGTTTAATTTAATTTTGGAGGTGTTTGCAGTTACGTGTCCTCGGGGTGATGTCATCAGAGGACACTGCAGCTCTTCATGTTTATTAAGATTCAATAAATGACAGGTTAAAAACAGAAGAGCTCCAAGCTTCATGAGGAACATGAAAAGCTTTCAAAAAATAAATTTCACTTTTTAAAAAATGTTTTGGATGTGTCAATAAACAGGAAGTAACCAAAACATCCAAGAGTTCACAGTATATCCACAGAATATTCTATATTAATAAATAAATAAAGGCTGTAGGTGCTACGTTAACGTAACATGCAGGTCCGGTCCTACCAGCAGTGACTCAAAGAGTTTATGCTCGAACTCGAAGCACCTTGGAGGTGAGTATGAGGCGACAGCTCATCTGCTCTGGGATTACTTGCCTAGTTTATGGACCCATCAGTCTGGGACAAAAAGTCTTGTTGTGTGAGGAGTTCAGGACTTCTGTGATTGTGAAAGTCTTGTAGTGCATCAACTTTCAGAAAGGTGTGAAAGGTCAAGTTCATTTTGACAGCAAAGCAGCTTTGACTGAGCAAGGCAATAGTTTAACGCACAGTGATACATTTTTACATTTGAATCCTGGTTAGAATTGAAAATTTCAACATATTCCTGAACTTTCTGACTTTCCAGGCAGATAAATTGTTCATGCACACATTTTCTCCAGGAAAGTGACTTTTCCAGTTGAAAGTTGCGATGATGACTGAGGTGAACGAGGATCGCGTCCTCAGCACGGCCTCCTTTGTGTCATTTAAGAGTACATGTGGGCGTCATTGAGAGGATTAAGAGCTCACACACTCATGGAAGATCTGAAGCGTGCTGCATGTTCGATTCACTGTGTGAAAGTGATCTGTGTGCAGAGTGTGAGACCATGTGGACTGTTACTGCACACACACTAATGGAGGCTTTGAAATGTATGCACAGTGACAAGCTTCACAAACACACACACACTGCACTGTTAGATAAGGTGTGTGTGTTCACTAAAGCTTAGCTGTATAACACTATTTCCTCACACACATACTAACATAAAGTGTGTGTGTGTGTGTGTGTGTGTGTGTGTGTGTGTGTGTATGAGAGCAGGATGCTTCTTTAATCAGGTCAACCATGTGTTTGAAATAGGATTATATGTTTCTGTGTTTATATTTGAGTGTCACGACATGAGGTTGAGTTCAAGACGGGTTCACGTGATGCTGCTGTGTTTGTTCATGAAATTATAGAAAAATGTTTTTTAAGGGTTTAACACAGCCAGGACACTGATGACATCCTGTGGTGGAAGCCTTTGTTGTTGAAGCCCTGTAAACGTGTCGGGTTTTCTCTTCATAAGCTTGTTTGCTCCATTTTTTAAAATCCCTTTGGGAAACAAAATAAAATGAACATCTCATTAATTAATCAAAAGAGAACTCAGTCTTAAAAGTGTGTGTCTGTATGTGACTGACAGGGGGAAGTTGCCTGACTTAAATCAGTTAATTGGATTATGTCAACATCCCCCTGTCATATAAATATAAATAAACATACTGCAGCTTTCATTCTGTAGTATTCTCTCACATCATGTTTGGATGCACCCATATATCTTCTCCAGTCAGGCAGCGTGGTATAAAGTGTGTGGAGGAGGTCCAGTGGACGATGGGTCACAAACAGGACTTTGAAATTAAAGGTAAGTTACAGCCGCAGTTTAAATCTGTCCCTGCTGTCTCTGCTTGACAGAAAAGTCATTGTATCTTATGCATTGATTTGTTTTAGAATCAAAGAAACAATATTTCATACACTTGCTGTGAAATGAATCCATATTAATTGTTATAGAAGTTAATGGGCGATCATATTTCCAGTTTAATTGACTGGTGATTGCTCATGTTCAAGCCGCAGTGACGAGATCAGATCTGAGTCACTGGCAGATAAATTGGGATGTTTATTTCGGGATTCTATTTATATTCGTGGAGATGAAGCCGGTGTGAAGGAGCGAGGTGGAGGTGAGATTTCCTTTAATGGAAATGAAGAGAGAGACGAGGTTAATTAAAGACAGAGGGAGAGACAGGGAGGAAGAGAGAGGAAGAGGAGACTGAAGAGGAGGGTAGGTGGGAGGAGCAGGCGTGAGGGAAGGGTGCTAATGAAGAGAGGGAGGAGAAAATAATTTTCTAATTAACACTCCTCCACGTTGATCCCAGTGGAGTTCTCCCTCCAGGCATCCTGATGCCTCCCTCCATCCCTCCCTCCTTCTTTTGGATGCTTCAACCCTTCTATTGTTTATCCATCATTCCTCTCTCCTTCTTCTCCTATTTTTGGATGGATTGCAGCAAAGTGTGTGCCCAGTGTGAAAGTTTCCCCATTGGCTGTGAAAGTGGTGTGAGCATTAGTCCAGATTCTGCAGACCCACCTCCCCACGGCCTCTCCTTCTATGGGCCAAGCTGAGGCGGACAGCCAGCTCCCAAAACAGCTACTCCTGTACAGTTTAAGATCAAATATAACTGGGACCACTACAGAACAGTGCAGATGAACATTAATGTGAACATTAATATCCAGGTCCAGATTCCAGGCGTAAAGTCGGTTCATCTTGTTTCTTATTGTGCACTCTCACTCTCTCCCTACCTTCCCCCCTCCTTCCTTTTCTCCCCATCCTCCCTCCAGGAGATGACAGGCTGAAGCAGGTTGTTATTAATCCAGTCTGTTCGCCCTGGGGTTTGTACAAGCAGACTGACAGGAGGAGTCTCCAGGAGAACGCAAACACTCTCAGCGCTGACACACCGGGGAGGAGAGGCAGAGAAGAGGGAACAGAGAGATGAAGGAAGAAAGGAGGAGACGAGGAGTTAGAGGGGCAAGTGATAGAGTGATAAGGGAGGGTAGGAGGAGGTAGGAGGAGGTAGAAGAGGGACTGATCGGTGAGAAGAAAGGAGGAACAGAATGAGGAAAAGAGAAAAGAAAGAAGAAGAAGAATCCTTTGCCAGGTGAAAATGTTGATATCATACAACTTCCTGGAAACAATTGTTACAATATTTCTACATCCCAAATACTAGACGTATGTTTTATGGTCTCTGACTAAACATCCCACCATCATTGTCACTGATTGTTGGTTAAAAATCCACCTGAAGGAGGAGAGCAGAGAAAACACAGTTATGATGGGATTGATTGGATCATTGATATTGACCGAAGTAACGTTGGCAATATTTCCATTGTCACTTCAAAGGAAGAAAGTTTCAGTTACAAACTCAGCAGCCACCCTCGGCCTTTCTGTCTGGATGTTTTTGGATGTCCTGTGTTTCAGTGATGTGTGTTAATGCTGGCTCAGCTGGGCTGTGAGGGCTGTGAGGGCTGTGAGGGCCTCCACAGAGCTGTGACTCCAGATGAAACATCCACTAAAGTTGGCAAAGCCCAGGAAGTGATGAGGTTGCTTTCTAGGCATAAATCCCCCCAAAAAGAGAAGACGAAGTTTACAAAGAGCTGTTATTCCAAAACTCTCAGCAGGGCCTTCATTATGAGAGCATCGTGCAAAACAAAGCCCGGCTCCTGCCATGAGCTGTGTGGGCAAACACTTTCTTTAACTCCACTCTGCAGAGAAATAATGTGCACTACCTCTGAGCATCACATGGCAAGAGAGGCAGGCTGACGCTTAAAGGCCGGAGCACACAAAGGTCTCTCTAATAAACGGATAAATTAAAAACTCATTCATGGTTTTATCTTGTAATTGAAAGTATCCATGTTCTTTCATGAGCTCAGTGTCATGACCTCTGAGTGTGAAGCCAGTTTGAATCATTTCAGACAAAAACTGTCCTTTACTTCATTCATGCAGAAACTCCATATTCATTTCTCTTCGTGTCTGGGTATTCGTTAGACTGAGCTCAGCTGAAGGCTTAGAGTTTAAAATCCATTTCTGGGGAAAAGCACAGACCTGTTTTTCCTCCTGCCTAAATAAAAAAACGTCTGTATTTATGTGGCATAACACACATCTGAAAGGAGTGTGTGCAAATAAGCTTTTAAATGTCCTTGTTTTGCTCTGACACCTGAATAAAAGGCGTTTCAGGTACCTTAGTTTTTCCTTCAAAATCAATTTAGATCTATTGCCTTCAGATGAATATTGCAAAATGTGTCAGAGTCATTTTACATCTTCACAAAATGCATCCTGACAGTTTCTGCTCTGAATCATAAGCACTCCTCCTCCTCCTCCTCCTCCTCCTCCTCCTCCCCCTCCTCCTCGCTTTCATTTGCTTTCTTGTTTTTCTCTGAATTTGTCTGTTGGGGTTTTAAAGAGCACTTTGTGACCTCGACCTTTGACTTTGTTACTACTTGTTCTCTGGACTATTGGTGCTGGAGTCAAACATTTAAACTTGACTGTAATACCCAGGCATAAATATTCAGGCCTCACACATCTTTCATATGTTATATTTGGTCACAACCTCGATCCAAAAAAGTTGGAATGTCATCTAAAACTTCCAAACAGAATGAAATAATTGGTTGTTTCTTTCTGACCTACATTCAGTTGAATGCAGAACAAACAAAGATATTTATGTTCAAATTGATAAAAACTTTAGTTACACTCATTATGAATTTGATGCCTGCAACATGTTTGCCACTGTGTTACATCACGTTCACATCACAGTGAGGACACTAATTGTTGAAGTGAAATTTTTTCTCATTCTTGCTTGATATGAAACCTCGGTTGCTCGCCAGTCTGAGGCTCCATTGTTGGATTTTGTGGTTTACAATGCAGCTCATATTTTCAGTGAGTTACGAGCCTGGACTTCAGACAGGACAGTCTTTAACTATGAAACCACACTTGTACAATGTGGCTTGTATTGTCTTGCTAAATTCAGCAGAGACGTTGTCGGGGCTCGTCTAGTGAACCCAAGTGCAAACACTCCAGGAGACATGGATTATGGAGGAAACAGTATTGATTGTGAGGGGGAGCTTGGGCACAAGCTGGAGCTAGAGCGAGGAATCTAAAGCAGAGCTGGCAGGACTGCTGGGAATAGGAGACAGGGTTATGCAAAGGACACAAGGCAACAACAAGCAAACAGGATAAACGCAAGTACGTGGCTTGAAGCGAAGCAAACACCAACAGGTTCAGAGGTTCAATCTGGAAGTGATAAGGCCGAGAACTTATAGAGGTGTCGATAATTGAGATGAGGTGCAGCTGGTGCAGCTCCACACACAGAGACACTCAGGGTTCAGGAGATCTGGGACATGGGATGGCAGCATATGTTGCTCCGAAACCTGTTTGTACCTTTCAGCATGGTGCCTTCACCGATGTGCACGTTACCATCATGTCACTAACACGACCCTGGACCTCCACAGATGTTGGCTTATGAACGTGCGCTGGTAAAAAACGTCCATGGCTTCCAGAAACACTGAAATGTGCCTTTGTCAAACCACTTTCCATCAGTCCATCCTTTCTTCCAGAGAAGTCAGCAGCGTCTCGGGATGTTGATATGTGGTTTTCTCTTAACATGCATATGTAGATGACAACGGTTTTATGTAGTAATATCTACTTAAAGGAAGTTTACTGGTTGGTTTTGATGATATTCAAAAATGTGGTTAGTCATAATCAGCCTTGACCTAGAAACACTTAAAATACATCATGTTCTTTAGTATCATGGAGGAAAGACAAAGCAAAGTCTGCAGCCAAAAGAAACACTGCAACTCATCTCGTGTTGATCACTTCTCTACTTGTTGACTGAGGTCTCACATCTCCACATCTGTCCTCTCCCGGGGCTCCTCTCTTACTCACGAACAGAAGGAAACATAGCACAGGTTAATGGGGTTCAGTTATCAGGCTCTCCCTGTCCTGCTGGATACATGGTGGCTCTTTGGTGTGAAGAGGAAAGAAAGATGAGGGTTGCTCTGTCAGCCGTTCAATAATGTTTCTTATTTTCAGAGTCCATATTTAGCTTTTAGCAGCTCCACGTCATTCTAACTTTTGATTTAGTGCTGGAAAATCAACTGGAATGGCCCCGCACCATCCTCCGCACTCACTTTAAAAGAATGTTCTCCTGAACTCTTTTGAAAAATCCCAAACAATGAGCGTTTGAAGATGAGCGAGCTGAGCGTGAGCCTTGAGGATGTGTCTTTGTACTGTAAATGTGGTGGGAAGCGGCACAGCAAAGCAGCTCGTTTGTAACTTCAAACTTTGCTGTAGAGAGCCAATTTACATCCCGCTCTTATTCCGGATCGAGGACATTTAATAAGCTTTTGTAGCTTCTTGGAGGTGCAAATGAGGAGCCAAGCACGAGAACGTCACCATTTAAAACATTTAACATGCACGAACACCAACAGCGCCTCTGTATCTAAATCTAACTCATTATCAAGCATCACCTGAAGGCACCGAGATGAGCTGAGTCATGTTAAAGCTCAGTCTGCGTCATTACAGCATGTTAACACACACACACACACACACACACACACACACACACACACAAACAACTGTTTATTCTGGGCTCTACATTACGTACATATCACCTCCACCGCTGCTCACACGTTGCATTAATCATGTCGTGTGCAGGGACAGACGTGCTGCAGCTGCAGCAGATGCCGTGTGACACCGCTCGCTCATGGAGGCAATTACGGAGTGATTTCTGATACCAGGAGCATCGCGGGCTCGAGTTGTCGAAGCTGTCACAGTGTCACACTGTACAAACTTCTGGACTTCCTGGGTGGTATTTCATCATCTCACTGCTACCTGAAACAACAACCTGTCCCCTCTACTATTCAGTCACCAGGAATATTGAATTTCATGTGAAAATCATCAGTATTTCAATAAAAATGATAATTTTCAGTGGTCATTAAACCGAACAAAACACCACGAGCTGTAACACATGTAAATACATGTACAACAGACACACAGATGGTGAAGATATGAGAAATATGAACAGATGGAATAGAGAGAGAGAGAGGAGAAAGAGGAGAGAGATGGATGGATGAGAGGAGATAAGAGGAATAGCTGTAGGTCATGTAGGCGGAGAGCAAATGTTAATTTATGGTTTTCGGTGCCAAAGTGTCTCTCATAAGAGGAGAGCAGGGGCAGGTTAGTGGATTTTCAGTAAAAAAAGATGAATATAAAATAAAAAAGTTCTGCTCTTTCTAACCTGCTCATCCTCTCGGCTTCTTCTTCATCTGCTACACGTGACAACATTTAAAGACTGAGCAGCAATCTGAGGGAACGAAGCATCAGAACGAGTTGTTATTGTTTCTCTCACTTTTCTTTTCAACTTTAATGATGGATTCAGAACACGAGAGAGCTGACAGCAGAGGGACACCTGCTGAGACGGGCCACAGGGTGTGTGTGTGTGTGTGTGTGTGCGCTGCAAGAACACATGGTACACAGTACACACACACACACACACACACACACACACACACACACACGACTCTGACATGCCTGAAGTTGTGCTAAGTGTAGCTATGAACACCAAGCCTTTCATCTTCCTGTACTGAGGAAAGTTTGACACACACACACACACACTCACACACACACACACACACACACACACACACACACACACACACATTGCTTTTTTACTTTTCTGTGTCTTCTTCAGCACTAATTAATCTTTGTCATTACAGATGTGTGAATTTGTGCTGACTCTCCTCCCTCATTAGCATATTAGCAGTAGTAGCAGATAGATGGATGCTCGCTCCTCCGATGTCGCAGAGTTCTGCAGATGGAGCAGAAATACCTGACAGGTACAGGTGTGTGTGAGAAGGAACATGAAATGTTGTAATTGAGCGTGTTAAACGATCCAATGTCTTTCCATCCGTACCTTTCTGCTTCCAGCAAACCCGTCAGAGGCAGAGACCGGCCGTGAGAGTGAACAGAGAGAAGTCATCACATCGTGTATCCAGGCTCAGAGGAAGCTTTAACTGCATGGAAGTGAAACCTCACTGTGGATGTTTCCTGTTGACGTAGAACAAAAGAGAATAAAAGTTTCATGACTTGTAACATCACCGCAGAGTTTCGCAGCTTTAGAAACAGACTAATGAGACACAGAGACGTTTGTAAGGAACAGTTTCATGACAGTGGAGTTCTTTTACATCTTTGGTTCGGGTGGTTAAAGAGTGCAGACAGCTAAGAATAAATTAGCACCCGGCTGTGTCGATTAGCAGAGAGAGCTGTTGCTTCTCTGAATCTTGAACTTTGTAAATGACACTGTAGGCAAACACTGAATAACTCTCGCTCAGTGAGCAGTCAATACGAGACGTCAACAGATTTTATTCAATGAAAATTTCAAACAGTGCTAATAAAACTCCAACTGTGGACTGACTGACAGTGCAGCCCTGCAGCACCGAGGCTTTCATGCATAAATATCAGAGCTCCCCCGTCGGTGAGCCCTCTGCTCGTGTCCTTGCAGCTTCATCAGTCAAGTTCTCCGATGCCTTAAACCCTGATGTGTCAAACTCCTGAGACCTGTGTTTCTCTAGTCCCCCAAGCTCAGCCTGAAGACTTCAGACCCTGAGCACTGGCAGTCATTATTTGTGGACTCTCGTCTTATTGTGCTCTGATCCTCTGGAGTTCACATAAACTAAAGGCAACCTGCCTATCAACCTCCAACCTGTCAATAGAGCTTACACCATGGGCCCGGTGCAGCTTCCCAGCAGTCAGGTCCAAATCTGAATCTTCCAGCCTGACTCTGAAGCTGTCATGAACAAAACTAAACCTGTATCTGTGTCTCAGCTTGAGCTGCTATCAAATCCAGAGACGTACTAATTGTAATTAGCGCCGGGTAACAACATTCCTCCACTTTCCAGCTCACATTTACCTGAAATCCACACGACACGTTTTCTCTGCAGCCAAAGCATCGCTGGCCCAGCATCAGTAAACTGTGTGTGTTTGCAGGATGGAGGCTTCAGACATCAAACACAGCTTCACTCTTATGGCTCAAATGTAATTTGTCCTTTTGTGTGTGCGACATTCATGAAACGCCACAACAAGAGGCTTCAGCTTCAAACAGTGTCCCTGCAACCAAGAAAGATGGCAGCACAACAAAGTGTGGAGGTGAATTAAAGCAGCAGGACGCTGACGTCCAACATTTGAAAATGATTTCCTCATGAACTGAGCAGGAAATAGAGCCTTTCATGTATTATAGATACAATATTTGGTCATGCAGCACACAGAAGTCTGTCAGAGCACTTACACTTACTGAAGTCCACATTGTAATGATCTGACAGACTGTTAGGAGCCGTGCTGTGTTGCATCTGAATGATTTATGACGGTCCAGCTAATATCAGCTTGAGCTTGAAGGCTGCGTGTGCAAATGAAAATATAGTTTGACCTGATAATTCTGTATCATGCAAGTGTCTTTATCATATTTGAACGTTTTCATGTTTCTGTCTCGTCTTGTGTTTTTGTTCATGCTCTTTTCAGCACCACGGACAGCTCATTCTGTGTTCATTACAAAACACACACTTCATGAAACACACACACACTTCACGTCACGAAACACACACACTTCACGTCACGAAACACACACACTTCACTTCACGAAACACACACACTTCACTTTTCAGAATTTTTAAGACACACACATTTAGACCAAGTTGCAAACGTTGCATTTTAAAAAACACTGAATAAAAGACAAAGATGTTTCAGTGTGACAGCCATCGAACCATGTAAGACAGTGATGTTGTTGTCAGTTGCACATTTCTGGAAGACGCACAGAGAAACGTGTTTTAAAAGATATGTGTGAAATGTTTTTGTCCATGTTCAGCTCAGTTATAAATAACTAGGAACTCGCATTAAAGTTCACCTCTGCTCAAGGCTGTTTAATTGTGTGTCTGTACTTCAGGGCCCGTGGGGACAAGAGGAAACAACACACACGCACACACACACACACACACACACACACACCTGCACATTTCTGGAAGACGCACAGAGAAACGTGTTTTAAAAGATATGTGTGAAATGTTTTTGAAATGTTCAGCTCAGTTATAAATAACTAGGAACTCACATTAAAGTTCACCTCTGCTCAAGGCTGTTTAATTGTGTGTCTGTGCTTCAGGGCCCGTGGGGACAAGAGGAAACAACACACAAAGAACACACACACACACACACACACACACACACACACACACACACTCTAATATTATTGAACACAGTAAAGCTTTAAATCCAGCTTTAACTTAACGGACCCCACTTCAGCAGACAATCTCTCTGCCTGCAGAGGAAACTGCCGTCTCGCCTTCAGTGTTAAATGAACGGCTCTGGGTCGATTACGCCACCACTGTCTGCTGTCGGCGAAAATTGAGAGAAAAGGTCATCATCTCTTCAAACCTCCTTTCCACTTTGATTTAAAAACCTGGATGTGTGTGTGTGTGTGTGTGTGTGTGTGTGTGTGTGTGGGTGTGTGAGACAGCCTGTCTGTGAACATCTAAAGACTAGACAGACAAGTGTCATAGAACTTTTCACAGCAGGACTGGAAATCCACATTTAAAGGTGAACTCAGTTGAAACACATGACTCAGTGAAAGAAATGTAAACATGACGGATTAACTTTTAAAAGAAACAGAAGCTGAGACACAAAGACTTCAGATGTTTGTGGTTGTCTCACCCTGCTTCATTTGTTTTGTTCCCGCCTCAGCGCGCATCCTGACAAAGCGTCACGCAGCCGGAGGTTGCATCTTTAAATCCTGATAAAGATGCAACCAACTGATTATTCCTTGAGTTGTATATTCTGTGTGTTTGTCCCAGGACTGTTGATCTGAGGAAGGTTTGGATTGAACAAAATACTATGATTCAAATTTTAACTGTGAAGCTTTATGGACGTGGGGAAATACTTTATTCAACATGACTCAATGAAAAATAATGAACACAGTAACTGAAATCTATTTAATAGTTAATGGAGAAAACTTTGTTTACATGCAGACTCACTTTTGATCTTCACTTCCTTTTTTTTCAAACACATGTTGAATGTAAAAACACACTTATCTCCTCCACTTTATGCTAATTTCACAGTTTCTATTCATATAACAGTTTTTTTCCCTGTTTCTTGACAGCAAATCACCTCCTCCTCCTCCGAACATATATTCCTGTTCTTTGCTCCAGGGTTTGCCAGATTCGCTCCTGTACCGGTGTCAGACAGCACACTCTCTGCTCACTGGCTCGTGGGTCTTGTTCCTGACTGTTTCGGGGAGTTTGGTGATTCTGTCACCATGCCCAGGAGAAGACTCCTCCGTAACTTTACTATATGATGTGGAAATCACCCAGTCTGTTCAGGTTCTGTCTGAGGTAGCATGCAGAGCTGAATAAATGTACAGCTGCAGAAGTTCTCCACTCTCAAAGGGATGTTTTGTAGTTTGACACTAAATGCTACATCAAACGTATCCTAAGCTCGGTTGTAAACGTACATACACACAGCTCAACAGGAGAAAAGTTGATTTTGTGTTTGATCTGCGGTCACACATCGATCATCTCAACAGAGAAAGAATTCTGGCCTGAGGAGCTTTTGTGAAAGGGCGGCTTACATGAGTTACTGAGTCAGAAACCCTGAAGGCTACACCCCGTCATCAAACACCTGAGGCGCCTGGTCACTGTGACCAATTCACCGTTTGATTGACAGGTCATTTCATGGAAATGCCGAGCACACAGCACTGAGTGCCAAAATAAAAATGAAGTATCAAATCTGCTTTCAGTCCTCGGATGACAGTTTGGTGAAAAAACAGATCATTTGCTCTGCAGACATTTTGAATGATGACTCCCCAGAAGTGATTTTCCTTTTTCCAAATTGGATATATATTACATGAGTGCAGGTTAAGTGGAAATAATGGTACTTTGTGTTCAGTGTTGCATGAGGTGTGAGTGTGAGTGTAGCTGAGAGGCACGGAGGTGGAAAAAAGAGCTGTCTTATCACCACGAAACACTCCTCTACCTTACTGCTGCTCTCTCACACACACACTTAGACTCAATCTCTCTCTCTCTCTCTCTCTCTCTCTCTCACACACACACACACACACACACACACACACACACAGCTTGATATTTGTACATCTTCACACTCAAACATGTATGTACTGTTTAATACAGAACCTGTACATGCACACAGTGCACACATACAGGTGCTCACACCTGATAAACTACATAGAAAATTACACATGCACACACACAAACACACTTCTGATTGGTTAATAATTGGTTTCTCCTGTAGTAGGAAGTAAACACACACACACACACACACACACACACACACACACAGACACACACAGCTGTACTTTCTTTGAGGTCAGCCACATTTCAGCACCACGGACAGCACCATCACTGTCATTACAAAACACACACCTCACTTCATGAAATACACACACACACACACACACACACACACACACACACACACACACACACACACACACTCGGACCTGGATTTGTGTTCATCATTTTGAATAATGGCTATGATAGAAGTCTTTACAGGCTCCCTGCTTTGTTTAAACATAACCTCAAACATGCAGCTAAATCACTTTAACTGTCGCTATAGGTGTTTCACAGCAGCTGCCTGTGTGTGTTTGTGTGTGTTTGTGTGTGTGGCAGGTGGTAATGATAAGGTCAATACCAAAACAGAGGAAAATCACAGGTTACTGACAAAAACATACACAGACCTTAAAAAACACAGTGAGAGAAAAGCCAGAGTAAAAGTTAACATGTAAACACACACACACACACACATACACACACACATGCGCACACACAAACACAGCGTGCAAAAGGAGGAACACACACACACAATTCACAAAGTTAAGGTGCAATCACACACGAAAAGCTAAAATTGCAGAGTGGGAAGACCAGCATTTATCGCACACACACACACACACACACACACACACACACACACACACACACACACACACACACACACACACACAAACCACTGACCGGGGTTAAATAAAAACATAGATTGTGTTTTCAAGTAGCTACACCGATTGCTTTTCGGTAAGACAGCCTGACATTTGGCCTCTCGGGACAGATGATTTATACAGACTTCACACGTATGGCTGTTTCTGCTCAGACCCTGGGGGCTGACCCGTCCTCTGATCCGGGCTCTGCAGGTTTCCAGGCAGGCTCCTCCTGCTCCTGACATTAGAGAACCTTCAAACTACTCTGAACACTCAGACACAGTAAGAACAGGTTTCTCTGGAAATTTCATCCGACACACTGAACAATCGGATGTAGCCTGCTTCATTTTTCATAAGCCAAAACATCTAGCTCGCTTCCAAAGGTCAAAGTTCGTCCAAGCTGATGTTTGTTCACGTGTTCGTTTTGGTTTTAATTTGTTATATGATGCTATGAAGAGGAAGTTTCACACACGAGCTGAACCCTGCTTAACCTTCTCTGACTAAGTCTGCTGGGTGTGTCCAACCCTCATCAGTACTGCACAGACTCTAGCTCCGACTGACGTCACCAGCACAAGACAGCACCAGCGGAGGCATGTCATCCATCTTGGCTCCTGCATGGGTTCCTCTGGTTTCTAACTACAGTTGAACAACATGCAGGTTAGATTTTCTGCCAGCTGTGTCTAAACATGCATGTGAATCAATACTGCCCACCTGTCCATGGTGTACCAGGCTTCTCGCACAGTTCCAGCTGGAATAGACTCCGGCCTCCAGCAGCCCTACAGAAATGTAATCATGTCTAGCTAATGGATGGAGGGATGGACGGTGTCACGAGAGCTCTGTTTGACAGAGAGCACAAATAATGGTGACTCCAATCCATCTGCTTAGTGGTGATATCCACCAAGATGGTGGGGGAGTTTTTTGTCGTGGACAAACCTCCAACCGACGATGAGCACAGCAGAGAGAGAGAGAGAGAGACTGCATGAATGAATGTAAAGAACAAAGAACTTCTCTCTGATAGCCAATAAAGGAAAAAACTAAATTCACTCTGGGGATTCTGAAAATGTTTTTAAGTCTTGAAGAGAAGTGTGTGTTGGCCATGATTGACAGGTCATGCCACATTGTTTGCTTCTTATTTTCCCTCCTCAGCTCCTCACAGGCTCCGAACCATCGCCCAAGTTTGGCTCCAATTACTGAGAAAGATAGGAGTGAGCAGTAAATACAATCCAAGCTCCTTTTGTTGTGCCCCAAGAAGATTTTCTGACTCCCATTTGAATCAATAGCTTCCTGATTCCTCCTGCAGGGAAACAGAGGAGCAGAGAGTCATTACCGTGGCCAATCACAGCCCCTGAAGACATTAAACAGAGGCCACTCAGGCCATTTAGTCTGAGCCAGCTGTTACCAAATGCCAGATGTCCCCATTGGACTGTTAAAATAATCCACCGGGCGGAGACAGTGGAAGCAGAGCCATCAGGTGAGCGGACTCGTCCTGCAGCCCTAGTTTGGTGACATAATGGGTTCTGTTGCAGAGACGTCCCTCCCTCAGGACCGTCTGCACAGCCGCCACATGGTCTGTCCTACCTACTGCTTTAATGTGGCAGCTGTGTTGTGTATATGCTTGTCACAGTGTAGCCATAAAAAATATCAAATACCAACAAAAAAAGTAAAATTTCTAGAAGGATTTTGGCAGATAACTTATCATCTTATCATCGCTCAGATTGTTGAAATGTGTGTGGGAGAAAGAGAAAGACAGGAACATAAATAAAGTCCCAGGCAGACAGACGAGAAAGGAAGCTGAGTTTCAGCCTCTTATTTAAGTCTGTTGTCATGTCTCCATGTCTCCATGTCTCCAGTCATGGAGTCCTCAAATCATCATCCGTTTGGTCAAATGGATCATTCGACCTTCATTTGCCCGACGTGGACCTCTTGTGGCTGAATTATGACTCTTGTCTGTCATGGTGACGTCTCACAGGGAGCAGGCAGGGTGGATGGACAGGTCGACAAAGCGTGTGACTTTGACACATGAGACAAATCAGTAATTTGTTTCACGTCCCCTACAGTCGACCTTGGTTTCTTTCAACCACAACGAGGATCCGTCACTGACCTCAGTCGAGGAGTTTTTGCTCCTTCACCTGAGCAAACATTAAACATAGCATAGAGGATCATAAAAAGGTCACGTGCACTTTGGGAGTCAAAGAGTCAAATCATCAGTTAACAGATTCTTCATGTGGGGCAGCCAGTCTGCAGCTTCTGGAGACATTTTGGTCCCCAGAAGAAGCTTCAGAGTGAGTGCTCCTCACTTCCATGCTGCTGGGACAGGCTACAGACCCGGTCTGAGTGAGATGACAGCAGATGCCCAGAGAAAGAGAGGCCAGGCTCTGAGATAACGTTTCCTTCTTTAGCTCACAGCAACTTCATGATATAGTCTGTGGTCTTTATGTTTGATATTGGCAGAAAGTCTTCTGGTCCAATTAGCTTGGAGGTAACCTGGCTGAAAAACAGATGCTCAGACTCATCAGGCAGCTCCACTCAGAAGTCTGGAGAACTTCACAAAGAAAGTCAGATAGAGAAGAGGAGGGAAACACTTCAAACCGATTCACCTTGAACTACAAAGACCTCGAGGATCTCTTCCATCATGATTCAAAGTGCAGAGCTCAAAGAAACTGTTCAAAGGTCAGACGTCAGGATACGTTCTAGACATGAGAGACAAAGTGAGCGTAACATCTGTGCAGCAGCGTTCACAGCATTTATCTCACACTACATTATTCTCCAAACCAGCCTGCCTCCAGCTTCCACTGCTGTGTCTTATTATGTCCAGCTTTATTTACGTTTTCTTTCATACTTACATACATGGAGCTCATTTAGGAGCAAAATACATTATGTGAGAGATACAACTCCTGCACACCACAAGCCCATTCCATGCAGATGTACACACAGTCAGATATTCAGCACTGCATCAGAAAGTGTCCTGAAAGCCACCTGAAAGTAAAACAGAGCCAATCACAGCGTCATCCCGCCAACTCCGCCCGGCGACAGAGGAGATGGAGCCATCTGATAGGATGTGAATAATTCAGAGGAATCGATTAACTTAGTTTTATGACTAGAGCTGTTAAAAAGGATGCAGGCTGACTGACACACACACACACACACACACACACACACACACACACACACACACACACACACACACACAGATTACAAATGAAACTTTGTAATTTGAAATGTTTAACGTGTTCATCATGTTGGTGTTAGAAAGCAGCTGATCACATCAACAAGCCCAGAGTGAATAACACACCTCGTAACTGTGAATGTAGCTGTTGACAGTGTGTTGGAAAATATATCTGAATGTCTCAAAGACTTTAGGGCAAACTAAGCCCAGCTTCAGTCGCCTTCACGTCTTTCAACTCACAAATCAGCAGAATCGATGCCCACTTAGGTAAACACTACCTCAGACAGATGAGACACAGAAAGTGTGAATGTAGTGTTAATCCTGCCAGGCTCCTTTGATGGGAAATCAATGTGAAATGAGCTTCATAGAGAGAGACGGATAAACAGTGAACGCAGCTGCTGGCAGGAACGTGAATCAAATCAGGAGACATTCAACCTTCCTGGAAAACCGTGCAGGAGAGGAGAAACACTCCACGGTGTGGTTTGAGATCAGCTGATGTCTCGAGTGTCTCAAAGAGCCCGAAGTGATCAATGCAGAGTAAATGCTCATTTCTTCCCATTCAGTGTCATTGTGCCAATGAGATAATATTGAAGGAACGTGGTGTGAAGAGACGAGCTCCCTCACCTCATCTCAGATTCAGTAAAACACGTTTGAGCTGTCGCTGTGCAGATATGGAGCTCTCTATTTGATCTGTAGCAGAGGAATTTGTCAACCTAAGTTATTACTAAGAATTCATTCTTCTGTCTCTGTCTCTGTCTTTTACACAATTGATGCCTCCGTCATGTTTTTATTGTCAGGAGTCTGCACGGGGTTTTATGTTGTAAACTGATATTATAAGATATTCTCTCTGTCTGACTTCTTGCTTGCCTGATTTGCACAGCCATGTAATCTCTGCAGAGCAGTGCAGAGCACAGACACACACTGCACTTCTTCTTCATGGACTCACAATCATTGTCCAGACCGGCCACTATCAGATCCGGTGGAACGTGATGAAACACAGACTCTCTGTGGGTCATGAGCTGTTTGAGCACCAATACATTTCCTATCTTTTAGGTAATATACGGTAAGGCTTCATTAAAACATGCCACAAAAACATGAAGTGAAGCGTTCACCTTTCAGGTACATAAAAAGGAGCGCTGTGTGAAGGACGCTCTGTATCTCAGTGTGCAGAGAGCTGGACTCCATCTTTTAATTCTCAGAGTTGTTGCAGCTCTCAGACTTTTTATCTGCTCCCTCCTTTGTTCTTTATCTGTCTCCTTCATTTTCTCATTACTCGATCTCATTCTCTCTCCCACACACACACACACACACACACACACACACACACACACACACACACACACACACACACACACACACACTCCTCAATTCCCTTTTCCTTACTTCAAGGTTCATCATAAAAACTTTATCAAGGCTTTTTGGTTTCAAAAGTGTTTTTGTTCCTTTGCAGACTTCCCTCAGAGATTTGCATGAACGAAGAGGACCTCGTTACACAAGGACCAAAGAACAACGAACAAAGAAACAACAACAACAAAAATATGCTGAAACATTTCACTGGGACGTGTAAAACACAAAACACACATCCATGTAAGACGTGTGATTTCATTTACGTGACTTTTACCAGCGTAAAAGGACAGATTGTTTTTCAGTGTCATAGTGTCATAGATGAGAGGACGCCAAGCTGAGTTACCATGAATGAACCCACAGAGACACCTGGTCTGTCTCAGTAAGTTTGTTTTGTGACTACATCTTCTTTCCTCGTGCTCTCCAGCTGTCATGAAAACGTCATTCATAAATATATACATCAGCACCGCACCAGTTCTATCAGCATGAGATCAGAGCAGAAAAGATGTTTTCACTCATCAATTATTTCCAGACACATTTTCTCTCCATTAAGCTTCTTGTGAATAAACCTTCAACAAACTTCATGCTCAGATGTTTCTCTCTGAAAATCCTCCAGCAGCTCAAAGATTCTCTCTTCTGATTGGTTGGCTTTTAATGTGAAACATGCATGAAGTGCTGAGTTTAATTCATGGTAACCTTTCTCTAAAAAAAATAATTAAACTGATCAAGAACACTGGATGAACTCATGCAAAACTGATTGCACCTTCATTTAAACGTACTGCAGTTTTAACCCTTTGTTTACCTCTTCAGACTGAGAGCGACAGAAGAAGAAGTTGTTTTTAAGTCAGTGTTTGGTTTTCAGTTACTTAATGCAATCGTGCAATGAAATGTAGAAGAACAAGAGACACGGTAGGTCCAGTGCCCTAACGGTAACAGGTTTAGATTTGGGGTTAATAGTGGCATTTTGCTGTTTGTCCATCATCAGCCTGGAAAGAGCCTGGAAAGAGCCTGGAGCAGGCATATAGAGGTTAAGGCACCTCTGTCCCATGTGGGTTCCCAGCTTGACAGGAGGGTGAGGGACATCACATCTAGGATATTATTCTGAAAGTGTTCTATTCATTTATTCTCCTGTGATTTTGGTACAGGTCACTGCACACCTCCTCTGAATCAGTCTACTCCGCTGGGTAGACTGATTCAAAATATTTGAGGTCGAACCCCAGGAGAGATCCACCGGGCGTCTCGTCGGTGGTCAGAGGAACTGTGAGGTTGAAGAGGTTAAGAGGACAGAGAGAAGGAGGACAAGAGGGAAGCCTCCTGTCACATGGTGCTGTGTGTACACCAAGATGGAAATGTTTCCTGTGCTCTGTCTGTGTCCAGCCTGGTGTTCAAAAGAGGATGAAAGACGGCTGGAGAAAAAGTTTTCTACAAATAACTTAGTCAAGAATTGTTCTTGTGGAAGGAGAGGCAGATAGTTCATAAGTGGAAAGTAGATATCTTCTTCTGGAAAAACAGAACTTCAGCTCTGTAATTAAACTCACTGACAGAAGCCCCAAATGAAACCAGTGAGGCTGGAGGAGGTTTTTCCACAGTCGGCTTGGATGTCATTGTTGTAGTAAGCTTGATTTTAAAATTAAATTAGAGTCAGATTCAAGTCCCATCTATAAATCTATAAATCACAAGTATAATCATAATAGAGTGCTGTTGTAGAATACTGATGGCAGCATGGGGCTGTTCCATTGGGTTTGCTCTCAGACTGCAGGGGTCACTGTTGGACACTTTCTTTGATTGGTTGCACTGACGGGATGGACTGTCAGATTTGTGCACATGCTCCATGATGAGGATGGAAACATTCTGACACTGACACACCAGAAGAACCAGTTAGCAGTTCTACATCAGCGTTTACTCTGGTAATATCTAAGACGCTGGCTGTTCGCTGTGTCGCTCTGCAGATCTTCCAGCTGTGATAACCTGAAATGACAAATGACAATTATCAGGGCATCAAAGGTCAGAACACACACACACACACACACACACACACACACACTGACTGATAGTGATGTTATCAAGACACAGATAATCATCCATGACCGTGACAGAAACAAGAGACCAGTCTGAATGTGTTTCTATGCACACGCTGATTTAAACGGGGTGGACAAAATATTAGAAACACTTCTCAGAATATCACAACAGCCAAAGCGACCACAAGCTGAATCAATGCCTCTCCAAAACAGAACATCCGAACCATAATGAAGCGCAGTTATATTAGAGACTCTGACCTAGTGTGCAAATATAGAGAGGCTAAGAGGAGACAGAGGAGGTGAAGAGAGAGAGAGTCAAAGAGCAAAAGACACAAAAGTGAGAGAGGAAAGGGAAGTGAAGAGAGATGAAGAAATCAAAGTCACCCTTCAGACTGCAAGCACAAGTGGTCCAAGTCCAATTATTTTGCTCATGTGTGACTCACAGCTGTTTTTCATAACAGTGTGAACCTTTCAGGTCTTATGTAGTCCTCAATCAGATGCAGGTTGGTTCTTCTTTTTTTGTTGTTGCCACGTCGCCTGAAGTGTCATGAGAGGAGAGGTGCTGAAATTTGTTTCTGATTAAAACCACTGCTGCATCCACACACAGCTCCATACAAAATGTTTTTCCTCTTCTCGTTATCGTGTGATACATGTGATTTCTTCCACTGCACATCAACTGGTAAAAGGAACTGAGGACTTCACTTCGCGTGTGACGACCTCTTTGCCCCTAACAACATTTTTAAAAAGTGTCAGCAGTCATAATGAGAATTTTCTGTGTACGTGTTCTTTCTGCGAACCTGTGAGACTGAGACGAGGGGAAGTCCTTCAGTGTGAACGCAGCCAGAAAGATCAAACTGTGGATGGAGAAACAATCTGAAAACGAGACAGGGTGAAGACAGACGGTGAAGAAAAGAAAAGACAGAGGGAAGCTTTACTAAGAAGGAGTGAGGAGCAATAAAAAGAGAGAAAGACGAAAGATAGATTGTGATTTCAGTGATTTATGAGGGAGAACTCAGGAGCGACAGGTTTTTTTTCCAGTGGACCCATTCAGCCAAAGCCCAGAAACCCAATTATGTCTGAAAAGCCTTTAATGTCTCCTATTACACCGCGGGCGTCGCTGTCATTCAACTCATTTCTCCAACACATTGTGACTATCAGCCGTGGCTCTGTAACACGGAGCGACTATCAATGTCCTTACAAGGCAGAAATGTTCTGTCGCCCTTCTGTTCTGAGGACTTGGAGGGCTGAGGATTTGATGAATGAGCGGCGATTATACGGTTATTCTAAGTCTGCGGCGACAGAAAAGAATGACAGTCAGCTATTTGTCAGAAAGGGCTGATAAGCACATGGCCGTCTGGATGGCTGCTTTCAGCCTGCAGACTGAAACAGGTTGTAAAATGATTTATGGAACGTGGAAAATCTGTTTTAAACACCGGCTTCTTAATGTAAGGCAAGCAAGCTGAAATATTCATATCCACTGCTACTGAAGTGCAGCAATCTGTGCGGCGCTTAAAGGAACAAGTCACCTCAAAATGACAACGTGTTCTCACTGCCAACTCAAACATGGCAGATATGGAGGGTGTAAATACAGATGTGGGTAAACTGGAGTTTATCCACCTTGTTTCTGCTTCTTGATTGATACACTTGATCTGAAGAGAGGTGAGTAAACTCCAAGCTTCTTTTCAAATAGGTGAATATACTGAGATTACCTCCTGTCACGTCGTGGTGGAGATATAAGCCTTAACTCAGAATCGCTGCTTGACTCTGAAAAGCTTGGGTTGTGACCTTACAGCGTGGTGGACTGTGTGGTTTCTTTAAATCATTCTTACAGCACAGCTTAAGTCTTTTAAACTGTGTCCAAATCATTCTTTACACAACTGTACAGCATTATTGTAAACAGAGAAAAGACTTCCCAGAGGTCGGAGTTAACCCGACATTTCTCACATTACATCTGTTGGAAGTGCTGAAGCCTTTACTTGTGATTTGTGGCTGAAATAATAATGACGCATTAACTTTGACTTGGCTGTGTGGTTTCTCTAAGAAATCAAAAGCCTGACCATGAATATTAAAAACACAGATTTTAGTCTCCAGTCGAACATTTTCTTCTTGTGGTTTTCAGACCACACAGTGGAAGATTAACGATCCACGGCTCGAGGTGACAGACTGAGGCAGCATCATGGAGACTGTGGTCAGATCCAGAGTTAAAGCTCTTATTATGGTTTCCATTCAGATCCAGTTGTGACATAGCGAACATGTAAGTCTGTGGCTGCCTGACTGTGGCTGTGTCTGGAGGCTGGGTGTGTATGAGACGTTTGTTGGGCTGTTTTGCCTTGTTTCCTGTTTCCCCATGTATCCTGGAGTTGGTGGGCGTGGCCTCCAGCTCGTTGACTGTGGCACACCTGCACCCCATAATGCACCTGCTCTCCATTCTTCAACCAGCGCACACTTTTTAAAACCTGCCCAGCTCTCCAGTCCTCGCTGGATTGTGGTGTACCACCGTAAGCTGTTTTTGCCCTCAGTAAATTTGCTCTGTCCTCCCTCGACTCCCTGTCTTCTCCAGTCAGCACCGTCTTCTGGATCCTACTTCACCTTGCTCGCTCTGCCAGTTCCCCAACTTCTCCGTCTTCAACGGAGCCCGGGCCCAGCCTCGATTCCTCCCCGCTCTCTGTTCATTCATTCCTGTCTGTTCTCCAATAAACATCTCCACTTCCTCTTGCTCCATCTGCTTTTGGGTTCAGATTCAAAGCTTATCTTATCTGACTCCACCTACTGCTTATCTCATGAGCTGACTCCTAATGTTCAGAGACAGATGGAGACGAGCATTCGTTCATGTTTTCTTGTGCTGCCTGAAACTCTGAATTCATCTGAGCAGACACAGCTTCAGACAGCAACAATGTAAACATGTGTCCTGATTGAGTTTCCTGTGAGCACACACTGAGCTGTCACAGTCTGATGAGACTAAATACAGAAGGTGTGATTGTGACCAGACTAATGACAGTGTGTTCACACTGATTGACAGCCAGCAGCGGGATCGAGCTGATGTTCTTCAGACCTGAAGGCTGATGAACACAGACAGCACACACACGTTCTCACCTGCACACCTACAGACAGTATAATAGGCATTTTAACCGTACAGGTCTCCTGTGCCAGCAGCTTATTATTATTATTATTATTATTATTATTAGCTATGGACAAGAAAAGAAACGGAGAGAGATTGAGCGACGCAGAAGCCGCCGACAAGAGTACAATGGGGACTGACTTTTAGTGGTGGTGAGAGCTTGGTGAAATAAAAGGCTGAAAGACAGACGCCGAGCTGGGCTGACTGCTGCTGGACTAGGCAGTGATATCAGCTGCTGCTGTGACTCGCTAGTTTTTGATCAGAAGTAATGTAATTAGAACAAATACTCGAGTACAGCTGGACATATTGACTTGGAGTGGAGCTACGCAGAGTATGGATGCAGTCTGATGTCTTCACAGAGACATGGCTGCACAGGGACACTACAGACCAGAACATCTCCGTTGATGGCTTCACACTGTCCAGGTCGACTGGGATTGAACCTGTCACATCACAACCAAAGAACAGCTCTGCAGCCCGGATGTTGACATGTTGACCTGTTGACATGTTGACCTGTTGACCTGCTCGCCGTTGACTCCGTCCATACTGTCTGCTGAGAGAGATCCTGCATGTCAGCATCGTTGTCCTGTCCATCCCTCCCTCTGCAAACAAAATAATTTCCTCCTGGGATTATTAAAGTATTTCTGATTCTGATTAAAAAACAGTAAAATTTCACCATCAGTATCAGTAAAACGCGCCATGCAGACAACGTGATTGATTGGAATATGCTTAGAAACGTATGTAAACACACTGAGGAGTTACTTTCCTGTTTTTTAAAGATTTGTGCAAGTCATCATTCAAAACTCTGAGTTAAGGATCACATCATCCTGTGTTTACCTCTCCCCCAACACACACACTAACAGTGATGTGATAGTTCTCACGGATAATATTTGTGTAGGCTAATATCTATTTGCATACCAATAAAGTTTTTGAACACCATGCACATTGAGTTTGCAATCCCTCATTCTTGTACAGCAGTTTTATGTTTTGAATGTGTTTAGGAAAGATTGGCCGATGTAGCTTTTTGTATTGATTTCAGTTCATGTTTCTTTGCTTGGACAGACTGTAGGTCCTGTAAGCTTTTCCCTAAAATAATGGTTTTGTTCTTCACAAGGTTACCGGTACTTTATACTTTTATACTTTAAGTATGTTTCAGAGCCTGTACTTTTCACTTTAACTTGAGTAAAACAGTTGAGTTCAACTTTTACTAGAGTCTTTTTAAACACAGGTATCTATACTTGTACTTGAGTAAAGAATGTGTGTACTTGTGACACATACATAAACTTTACTCCTCGAGTGTGACTCGTCAATTAGCAGTTTGTGGAAATGACACGTACAGGATCAGCTGGAGTCATGCTGGAATTACACTCCATTCTTTTTCCTCACACATATTTCAACACAAATAATCATGCGGCGTGTGTCTCTGCACATTTATCTGATTCCTGAGCAGTGTAACCATTGAATGACAGGCACAGGTCAGTGAGCGAACACTCAGTCCATCGATGCATCGATCCCTGAGTTTGTGGCTGGGCCGCTCCACACGCTGCACAAAGTGTTTTTGAAAAAGTTCCATCCTTCACCTGTCCTCCATCTGTGTTTTCTGCCTCCACCCTCCCATCGCTCTGCAGAGCTCTTCTCTTGTTTATTTCATTTTATTTGATTTCATTCCCCAGTCTGGCTACTGTTCTGCCTCTGATCTATAATGGATCAAACAACCTGAAGAAGGAAAAAAAACACAGAGCGCGCACACACACACACACACACACACACACACACACACACACACACACACACACACACACAGAAGCGTGTGTGAGTGTGTGAATGTTTTTATATATTGTCCTTGTGACCACACGTGTGTTTATGTTTCAGTGTGCTAATATTGATTAATAATGTGTGAACATGTGAGTTACTGCTGTGATGTAACTTTGATGAAGTTTCCTCTCTGGTCACGTGCTCACTCAGTGTTTCACTTTGCCTGCACGATCTCACCAAAGAACACTGCAGTCTAAAGACGGTAAAGAAGCAAAGTGTCCTGATCAGCTGCTTCGTTAACTGAAATGTCTCAGTAGCTAGAAAGAAGAAGAAGAAACATGAGAGCAACAAGATAATTGGTTAACGATCTGGTCATTAATTACTGATACATGTCGTCAACCATCAGGAGAGTGAAAGTATCATTTAGTGCTAATAAGCACAAAGATCCTGCGAGCTGCCACGATCAACTGTGATGACTTAACTACGAACAGGATTCAGACTCTGTCACCACACGACACCAAGAACACACAAGCGTTTCAAAGCAAGAAGCTCATCGTATATTTGTTCGTGGCCCACCCTAACTCAATGAACTCCCCGTGGTTAGTGTTTAAAAATGACCACATGGTTTATTTGAATATGGACAGAAACCCTTCACACTGTCTTCATGGGTTCAGTTCTGTGCTCGGCTAACAGCCCACTTGTTCCTGCAGCAGTTCTCCGGGGTTATATGAAGCTGAGGAAGGAGAGCGCTTTCTGTTTACTAAAGCTGGATACATGTTGTCCTTCTCCGAGGCAATATGGGAGGACGTGGTCAGCATGCTGTCAGTCAGTTTTTTATTACTTTTTCATAACATCATCGTCTGGGTCAATAAACCATTGACCAGTCATGAGAGAGCGACTGACAGCATTTGATCGTGTTTTTATTGGATAAAGAAAGTGAGGAAAGAAATTTAAAAGAACAACAATCACACAAAAAAAACAGCTTCTGAATTCCTGCAGAAAAATCTGAAAAACAGCATTTCTGAAGGAAGTGAAATCACAGGAAGTCTGCACTCACCACAGACTGCTCAACACTGTAATCTCTCTTCTTGAATTTACAGTTCCTGGTTTTAATCTTTTGTACTTCGTCAAGAGAGATGAGAGAGAAGAGGTCAAAGGTCATGGAGCAGGAGTCAGCGGGCGCTCAGAGAAAGATGAGTGGACTTCAGTTCTGATCTTTGTATTCTCTGCACACACTAAACAAGAAGAACAGGATGTGTCTCTGATGGTTCATGGTGCTGTAGATACATACAGTGTGCATCGTCTCTTCTGAGGAGCAAAGACAGAACAAGACACAGCAGAGTGCGCATGGACATGTGTGCATGTGTGTGTGTGTGTGTGTGTTCACTGTGTGAGTGTGTAAGGTCTTGGCACTGAGCATGGTACATGTGTATGCACATTCTCAGTGTAAGTGTGTGTGTGTGCAGTGTGCTCCCGGGGTGTAAGCCTTCCTAAGATAAGCTATCTACAGCACCCAGACACTGTAACAGAGCACCGATAGACACTGGTTATCACTGTTACAGTCGACCCCAGGGAGAGAGAGAATGCTGCAAAGAAAGGAGAAGAGGAAAGAGAGAGTGAGGACAGTGGGAAGGCTTTCGGGAGTGAAGGAGCAAAGAGATGCAGGAACAGGAAGAAAGAGAGAAAAGGGAGTGCAGGGTGAAAAACAGGAGAGAGCAGAGAGAGAGGAGGCTCAAGCGTCCAGAGTTCCTGCTGGACGGTCGAGCAGATTCACAAACCTCTCCCCTCGCACCTTCTGGATTAAGGCAGTCTGTGTCTTACACTTCTGTAACTTTCCAAACCCAAGAACCTGATGTTGAGACCCAGTTCGTGCTGGGATTAGTCAGCTGTGTGGAGGAGATGAGGATGGAGATTTCAGTTTTTTTTAAAAAGTCCAGTACGTCAGATTTACGGGGGTTTATCTATTTGTGTGTTCATTAGTGTAAAATCACCTGAAAATATCGTACCACACTGATCTGCAGCATTTTAGACTGCCGCACATCTCTCAGGCTCACCGCAGTGTGACGATGGACCGTGAGTCATCCTCACACATAGTACGAGTGCAACTACTGAAGAGAAGCATCATGCACTGAGCTCCTCGCCTTTCTGGAGGATGTGAAGTTTGTCCAATGTTTCCGGACTTCAGAACAGATAATGGACTGCACAACGAACTGCACGACGAAAAAGACATTTCTGCAAAACTAGGGACAGTTTACCTGCATGCAACCAAAGTTGATAGATAGATAGATAGATAGATAGATAGATAGATAGATAGATAGATAGATAGATAGATAGATAGATAGATAGATAGATAGATAGATAGATAGATAGCAGAACCTTCTTCAGTGAGTAAATGTACTAAAAAAAAAGACTTGGATCCAGGGGCCCATTTCACCAAATTTGCAACATGCAGGATGAGATTAGAGGAGTAATTCTCCTCCGTGCTGCAGACACTCCTCACTAATGAAAACTGAGATCAGACGTGGAAGTCTTGCATCAGCATCTGAGAGCCCTGTAGGAAAATGTAAATGAATTTGGGAGCAACAAACATTTGTGATCTGCATGTAAGCAGCGTTCACAAACCTCTTTAGTGAAACCGGGCCCTGCTGTGCTGTCTGTTCACAACTACAATACCCACGTAGCATCATTCAGCTGCCTTTGTGTCTGTCAATAGGAAGCTCACAACAGGGACTGCAGCAGCCGTGTGGGCTTTACCTGGGCCAAGAACACCTGGAGGATTTCATGCAAATCATGGAAGAATAAGTGAAGACACAGGCGTGCTGCTTCTTTCTTCACTTTGTCAAACACAGGGAGAAAGTCCTGAGAGAGTGAAGAAGAGACAAAGAGAGGTAATCTGGTGATACTGTAGAAAACAGGAGGAGAGGAGGAGAGGAAGGGAAGGAAGGAGGAGGACTGAAGATGAGAGAGTGCTGTAAATAAAAAAAACAGTGTGGAGAGGAGGATGATGAAAAAAGGAGGAGAGGGGAGGAAATGAAGTCAGACAAGTTAATGTGGGACTTTTGGGAACTGAAATGTTAAAAGACGAGAGGAGAGGAGGGAGTGATGTAATAAGATGAGAGAGGGAGACGAGTAAGATGGGAGGATAACAGACAGACAGGAGAGAAGTGAAGGAGGTGAAAAAGGAGAGGAAACAAAAGGAGATCACAAAGGAGAAAAGGAGAGAGAGGAGTGAAGGAAGCATGAAGAGGAAGGAAACGAGCTGATGAAAGAGGAAGCTGAGAAATGAGTGACAGGGAAGATTTTCTGTTTATTTCATTTCATTCAAAACATTTTCATCATCGCGGATGAAATAAAGTCTGTCTGATCTTTTTAATGTCAGTGATGTCACACTCACATCGCCGCTGAGTCTCCGTGATGCTCCGCTAATGGAAATATAATTGACTCGTGGCACGCTGAATTCTTCCAGCAGAGCGAGTTCAAAAAGCAGATTTCAGGAACAGAAGCCGTCGTTTTGTTTTACTGCATGAGCTGAATGGAAACATCAGTTTATTTTGTGTTTGCTCACAGAATCCCGACACCTCGATGGTACGGCTCGGGTTACTGTCAGAGAAGAATGATCTGATGATGTTACAGATGACACAGACCTGAGGTCCGACAGCGGTGACCTGGCTGCTTCAGCCAACAAACCTTCAGGAGATAAACCTCAAGATGTTTGACTTCACGAGTCGTTCTGGAGCGCCTGAACGCACCACGCTTTGGTCTCTGACTTTCAGGTCATCGTCAGCTGTGTGAGTCAGACTCCTCTCTCAGCTCTATTTTTTCCTTCTTAACTTGGGATGTGAGTTTCAGGTAAAGATCCAGTGTGTCAGATCATGTTTGTGACCTCACAGAGAGCCTCTTATCTGACAGTTTTTCTACAATAGCCCAGAATGGACAAACTAAAACACAGAAAAACTAATGTCCCTACCTGTCAGTCCTTATACTACGTCACGTGACTGCACTCCTGTCATACAACACATGTACATATAGGTTGTAATAAGTAGGGATGGGAATCGAGAACCGGTTCTTGTTGAGAACCGGTTCTGTGTGTTTCAGTTCCATGGAATCGTTTGGCAGTTTATCTAACGATTCTCTTGTCGATTCCAGCAAGCACGACAAATTACGTCACGTAACTTCCTCAAGTTTCTCACGTGCAGTGCAATCAGTAGTAACAATGTCACCCACTCGGTTCAAACGCTCCAAAGTTTGGCTGCATTTCACCAAAACAGACGTCAACAGGGCGACTTGCAATCATTGCAAAGTGGAGATAACAGCGTCGGGAGGGAACACGACCAACATGCAGAAACATTTGTGCACACAACATGCAATATTTTAAATGAATGTCGTGTTTTTGACACGCTTCGGACTGGAGATGAATCTCAACCTAGCAGCAGCAGCAGCAGCAGCAGCCAGGCTATGAACACCTCTGAGGTTACTACAGAAGGTAAATAACACACTGCCTACCATGTCAGCACCATGTGCTGCTTTGTAAAACATGCTGTAACAGTTCACATTAAACGAATGCCTTCTGCATTACATTTAGAAGATGACCATGACGAGAGAGAGTCTGGCAGCTGTACTAGTACTCGCTCCAGTTCACTACCTCCTCTAGATGATGCTGATCAAACTGTTTGTTCTCCTTTTTTTCCAAAATGAGAATCAATAAAGAATCGAATCGTTAAGCAGAATCGATAAAGAATCGAATCGTTAAGCAGAATCGATAAAGAATCGAATCGTAAAAATCTCATCAATTCCCATCCCTAGTAATAAGCAGCTGAAAGTGTCATCACCATAGTCTGCGTCTTCTGAATGATCCAGCCAGTAAACTGGGAAACAGCTTGAGCTCCCAGAAGCGTTATTTTTATCATTATGATTTATTATTTACCGCTCATTTAAAAATCAGAACATTAAGAGGCAGAGAGAGCTGAACTCTGAAGCTCAAGCTTTTATTTGAAACCCCTCTGGGCTGCTCAGTCTCCATCTGAGCCACCCGCTCCTTTCAGACTTTCAAAATAAAACAAAATAATCAGTGTCCACTGGTAGAAACTCTTATTTTGTGTGGTTGAGAGCTGTCTGAGGCTTAACTCATTAGTAGATCCCAGCACAGCATCCCTCCCTCTCCTCTCATGTACAGTACATCTCTCTCTTTTCATCCCTCAAGTATTTCTTCCCTGACACCTTTCCCAATTATCCTGTGTGTGTGTGTGTGTGTGTGTGTGTGTGTGTGTGTGTGTGTGTGTGTGTGTGTGTGTGTCAGTGTGTGTGTGTGTGAGACATCTCTATCCTCACACATAATTGTTTGTTGGGTCATGACATCAAACAGCTGCCACAGGGGAGGACGAGTGGAGAGAGAAGAGGTCGGGGATGATTTGGAATTTCATTGATTTGAAGTCAGAACTCACAACAAGACGACGACAGAAAAGAGTAAAAACAGCTCAAAGTTACAGTCAGGAGTGAGAAATTAGAGAAATGTCGATGAAGCACACAGACAGTGAGAGGAGAGGAAGGAAAGAAGAAGGAGTGTGACAGGATGGAGGCTCGTTGAAGGATTCAACGATGACCATAACGAGCAAAGCGAAGCAAAGTGATTTTAACATTTTTAACATTATGCATGTTACTGAAACACTTCTACTGACTTACATCGTGCAGAGGGATACAGTCAGGTGACAAATGTTGACTTCATTTGTTTTATATTGTAAAGTAACTTAACTCGGCTGTGTGGCGTCACTAAGGCCTCTGATCACATATCATCAGCCTCACAGCAGCCACATGGACGCTGTGTGAAGGTACAGTGTCTACAGGTGCACTGCTTCCTAACATGTCCTCGTCACCTTGCTGCAGTGTGTACGACTTCACGCAGACACACCCATCAGTGATTCTGGGTGTAGCTGGAGATGAAAGTTTGAAACTTTCAGACATCCCAGTACAACATGTTGCTCTTATGAGACAGATATAAGAAGACATTCCAGTGCAGAGACTTTTAGGACACAGAGTCTGGGTGAGTGCACCTCAGAGCTGCACCATGTTCACATGAACTCAGTAACGGAGCCCTGAACAGCAGCAGCACTGAGCCAACACAGACATGGCTCCCCCATTAGTTCATGTTGAGCTGGGCAGCGACACAGACTGTGGGGCAAAGCTTAATGCATTACACAGGACGCAGCCGTGTAAAGGTCGGCGGTGTTTCACAGCAGGTCATGCTAAGCCAGATTTCTGACACAAATAGACGAACATCAGGCCACTGATCCCACAGATTCAGCCCCAGAGGAGCCACATGGGGAGCTGTTTCATGCTGAATTATTGAAGTACCGAGCTCTGTTTTTAATATGCATGAGACCCTTGAAAGATTTTCTTTAATGCACTGATGTAACACTGTCCTTCCACGTTTTAAAAAGCAAAAAGGGGCTTTCATAAACCTCCGACTGCAGCAGCAGGGAGACAGATTGTTCTCTGATGGTGGTGACGCCTTTAGTACTTCATGTCACGAGGTGGAAGAGTGCTCGAGAAACCTGAAAGGCAGCTCAACAGAAGCAAATGACCAAAACAGATTCAACAGTTTGACTATATGTGGAGTGCTGCTGTGCATAAAACACGTAATGCTGCTGTGCATTATGTAACCTTCTATGTCTGAAATGCACTGACGAGATATTTAAGACAGAAATAAAAGCATCTTCTTCTTGTGCAGCTCTCTTCATGTGTGCACGACATGTTTTCTGCACATTCACAAATTACCCGTGTTGTTTTTACAGCCTAGAGTATTGCTGACAACGTGATATGTCATTACATGTGTTATCACAGTGTGTGTCGTCATGTCATTTCTAATGTTGAAGAGCAAGACAAATCCACATCTAGACAAACACAGGAGACAGCTACATGTGTCACATATTTAACATAATGTTTATGGTACGTATAAAGGTAATTTCTGCTAGATGAACACATTTCTCTGAGTTGGACACACTTAAATTATGAATATTTTCCCCTCTGTTAATTCAGAATATATGAAAATAAACACATTAGTTCTCTGTCGAACCTTTCCCCTCATTCTGTGGTTTCAGGCTTTCATTATATGCTACATTTAAAACCTGAGAACTAAAACCAGGACCTGGAGCTAAAACCACGGACCAAATTTAAAATGTGTTTAATGACTTATTCTCTTTGTTTTAATCTTTAACAGGGAAAAAAAAGGCACCAATAATTTCACATCTTCAAAAGGTCTTTTTGTTTTTATGTAACAGTCGTGTGTACAGACGTTCCTCAGTGAACTGAACATGAATGATAAGCAGCAGGAAGGAGCGAGAAAAAGTGTTAATCAGCTCATTACTGAGCTCGAGATCAAACATAAAAACCAATAACTGTGAATACTGTAGAGGGATATCAGCATGGCTCAAATGACTCTTTGACCAATTAGATCACTTCACTCAGACCGCTCGATGTGTAAATCAGTTTTACAGCAGATATAAGGACGTGAATGGACTCGTGTGGTTTTAAATGGTTCGGAACAGCTCGTGCACGTGAATGAGACAAACTCGAACAGGCTGTGGACTGACATGACTCGAGCTCAAAGGTCCAAATGTTGAGGTTCATTGTGCTGACAGGTCAGACACACACACCTTTAATGGTTTCCATGAAGCTAAGGTGATGGCTACAGTAAAAAGATTCATTACATGATGACACAAGGAGAGCTGACCACAGAGTTCAGACCTCTGAGTTTCAGTTCAACTTCAGCTGACATCAAGGCCTGGTGACTGTGAGCATGTTAGCACTTCAGGACTACTTTATTTCTTTCATTACAGATTACAGGATCAGGACACGTCTGATATATCTCATGTGAGCACGGCTTAAGGTCCAGTGTGGAAGATTTAGAGCCATTAAAGAGCTCCAGTGATTCAGGGCCTGAACCTTTCACGTTGGTTTGCATCAGTATTTATAGGTTTCATAAACGGTGATTTTCTCCTTCCAGCATCACAAACAGCTCAAACTGTTTGTCGAGAGCTGCTCAATAACGTCAAATATGAATCCATATGATGTATCATGATGTTCTTTTATTCAGATTTCTTCTACACATCCAAGTGTCCCCTAACTCATTCAGTACTGAACATGTTTGGTGACCAGCGACACACACACACACACACACACACACACACACACACACTCTGGTTATGTGCTCACAGTCATTACAGAGCCGATACATGCACCACAAGCTGCCGTACGCCTTGGCTCTCTAACTTATCTGTTCGGGTTTCAGGGACTGCCACGGTGTAACAACTGTCTCTGCCTGCTCTCCTGCTGTGGATGAGTGTGTGTGCACCTGTCTAACAGCTCAATTCGTTTTGACCAAAGCTCCCTTCCCGTCATTTTGGCTTGAGCTGAACTGCCACAGCCTGACTCAGTAAATTTGGGTTTTTAGGGCGACACAAACACTGTGAAGGAAAGGAGTGCGCTGGATTTACAACATGCAAAACACGAGCCAAAGAGCAAGAAAGCTGCTCTTCATAGTGGATATGACAAGAACTCTGAGGTGAGGGTGGCAGGAATCCAAAGACAGAAGTGGAGACAAGACGCAGCTGGAGAACGGCTTGCAGATTTCCTGAGGCACAAAACTGGTTTCCAGAAAGTCACCAGGTTAGCCATAATGTTGTTACCACATGGTGGAGGGAACAATCTCACAGACTCCGGGAGCTTGAACCGATGCTTTCTCCTGTGCAGGTTGATTGGATGATGGGAAACAGGTGTCGTGGTGATTAAGCAGCTGAGAGTGAGAACTGGAGGCTGCTTCCAGGAACACAAAGAGAGGAAGCAAAGAGACAGGAGGCAAAGAAACAGGAGGCAAAGCCCTCAATCATGACACCTGTGGGAGGGCGGGGCCTGTTTG
The DNA here is from genome assembly GCF_000972845.2 of Larimichthys crocea. Classification (NCBI taxonomy): domain Eukaryota; kingdom Metazoa; phylum Chordata; class Actinopteri; family Sciaenidae; genus Larimichthys; species Larimichthys crocea. The sequence goes on from NC_040017.1 coordinate 27,768,982, forward strand.
AAACCTTACCTAACCTATCCATCGTTATAAAAAGCTCCTTCTAAGGTAACAAAGATACAATGATGCTCTAAGAATCCGAGAAGAGCAGCTGCACAGTTAGCCTACAGAGGAGCAGATATTATTTCAGCGCTTTTACTTCCCTCAGTGGAGCCAGAAAAATGTAACAACGAGAGGAAAGAAACTTATCAAACGCTCTCTGGGCCTCCTCAGTAAAGGCTAATCTCCCTGCTGTGCAGCTCTGTACTTCATCCCCTGCAGAGTACAGCAGTAATCACTCACCTCCTGAACACAGACCAGATCCCGAAGCGTCATTCCTTAACCTCCTTCAACAGAGAGCGCTTTCTGCTGTTCCTCCGGTAGTTTAAGACCCTCATCAGTCACTCCCCGTGTGGTCTGACTTCAACTTCCCGGTCCCTCTGGTGTACAGTCTCTTCAACTCCCTGCGGCCTAATGTCCTATTCTCACTGTGCCCTGTGCAGCAACACTCAGACACATTTAGGAGTCTAATTCACACGTTCTGTGTTGGCTCATTTTGGCTTGTTTTGTGTGTGTGTGTGTGTGTGTGTGTGTGTGTGTGTGTGTGCACAGAGTGTGAAATTACACCGGAGCCTTCTTTCCTGCTTTCCTGGTCTCAACGTTCCGTTCATGCAGCAGCTGCAGATTTTTCACTTCAGACGACACATCTGTTCTTTCACACCGCTCTTTTCTAAGCAGTCCACCTGACGTCTGATCCTGGTTCAGGTCTGAAAGGTCTGACACTGCCCACGCTGCGTGATTGACATCTGTGGTGCGGTGATGAAATATCACAGCAGCGAGCACTTAAGGAGTTTTTGTCCTCTGAAAACCAAAGAAAAAGAAGAAGACTGTAAGAATTCTAATATATAATAATAAATATTATAATATAAATTAAGTGTATATAAGGTTGATTTGGGTGTATGCGCTTACAAAGAGTGTAAAAAGTGTAGAACTATACAAAGAGCAGGAAGAAGCTGCACACCATGCAACAATCACACAATGTTTAACTTCTAGTTCAACTGATTTTCACTCTCACTCCTCCAGGAATGTGCAGGTAAGTTCAGGGTTGCAGTGCAGGTGTGACAGCGGCAGAAAGGTGGTTCATGTTGAAGACAGCAGACACCATGCTTGGATAAAGTCTTCACATATAGATATTTCATACCCTCAGTGTCTACCAGACGCTTCATGCAGACTCTTCTTATCCTAGTTCAGCTGGTGTGACCGCTCATGCATCATGACCAAAGCTTGTTCACTGTGTCCACAGTGATTGGTCAACAGGACCCATCATGTCAGATGTTGTGCACCATAAAGTGTCAGGTCTGAAGCTGGAGACGACGTTTCTTCAAACCCATGCATGACATTTAAAACCCTGGTGTTCACTTCACCCAGCACAGCAGCTCCACCCACACAGACACAGAGAACAGGTTCAAAGGTGGAGGGAAATGAAATTGGTCTCACTCATTATTTCAGTTTTCATTGGACTGTTTCTGCCTGTGTTGTCCTGTTTACATCCGCTCTTCATTCATTTATTCAGAATCAGATTTGCATGTGTTAGTGTCCTCACCAGCTCCAGCTGTGTACTGCAGCTCTCCATAACTTCAGCTGGTAAACTGCAGGTCTTCCATCATCCGACAGTCCAGTATCTGAGATGTCAGGAACCCTGAAGCTGTGCTGTGCATACTGCATATACAGTACATGTTGTATAACGAGGTGTGGAGGTTCCAACAGTCTTAACATTAGTTTTCACCACTGAGCGGGGTCAGTGGTCTCCTTTAAGCATTGTTCTTATAGCAGCTACACTCTCGCCTCATGGAAACAGCGGCACTTCCTCTTCCTCTGCTGCTAACAGTCCCAGTTTGGTGTCAGCTTCACTGAATAAAAACCAGATGTGCTCACACACACTTCTTCTTTCTCCGACAGTGAAGCTCGTTTTGTTTTTCTTCAGTCGAGCTGCAGCTCAAAATGTTGATGTCAGAATAAACGTTGGTATATTTGGAAGAAGCAAGAAGTGAAATAACAATCACAGAGCACTGTGATGGATTCAGTCCATCACTGTCCTCTCGCTGGAGATACTTCCCATGTCATTCTTTACATACATTCAAACGTTCTCATTTCAGTACAGTACGTTTCAGTAAATTGAATAATTTATATAACTAATGTGTTTTTACAGATTTATGACCAAAGAAAATGTCTTGAAACTATTTTTGTGGCCACTTCGAGGCGGCAGCACAACAAGCTAGACAAGTCTATGTGTTCACTTCAACCTTTGTACAAGAGAAACCTTCACATTACACGTAGTCATTGTTCATGCAAAATATTAATTTGAGCATCTTTCCTTGGACATTTAGTTTGAGGTGAATTGTTAAGCCTGTATTCTATTTACCACCCCAGTAATAAAGCTTATTAATTTCCAGCTTTGAACAGGGATTGGAGTAAAGCCCACAGCGTGCACACAGCCACATCAGGAGCTTAGCATGGTGTTATTTCAGCTCTGACCACTGTGTGTGTGTGTGTGTGTGTGTGTGTGTGTGTGTGTGTGTCACTAAGCTTTCTCCCATGTAATGAGAAATTGATTTTATAATTCTGCTGTTAATGCTTGTCATTCAAATGTTTTTCTGTTAGCCTGTGTCATGGAAAGATGAAAGATAAAAGTCAGGACGCAGCTCGTTAACGTCAGGTGATTCAAACGAGATTAGTCACACTCTCACACCACGACCTGTTCCTTCACCAAACCAAGTTTTATTTCTAAAACCAAACTGAAAGAAATAATAAAAAATATACCAACAAATCGAAACTCTTTAAAAGTTTATTCTGAGATTCAAACGTGCAAATCTGACAAGAGTCTGATGTTAATTTGTTTAATCAAGATGTAGCAGGAGATGTGATCATCCATGTCCCATGTGTCTAACATCAGCACTTTATGCTGATCACCAACAGAAACATTTCCTGTATTACCTGTATTACAGACTGAATACTGAAAACACATTCAGAGTTGAATTTAAGTGTTAGTGTAAAGGTGTGGTTACCTGTTTCTTCCTCTGAGCTGTGAAGTTTTCCTGAACTGACCTTATTAGGAGCTTCCTGCTGAGAGAAAGAGAGATTTGTAGAGAGGTAGAGAAGTACAGCAGCAGGAAAGATGAGAGATCAGGTAGACGGAGAAATGAAAGAGAGCAGACAGAAATGGAGGCTGAAGGCTTCATGAGGTCTTTAATGGACCAAATGTTGCTGACACAGTTATTACGCAAGGTGAGATGACAGAGAGACAGGAAGGAATAAAGCAGACAGAGACGCAGAAAAGCAGCATTTTAGAGGAAGGACAGAGCGGACAGGAGGAGTGATGCTAATGGCAAATGAAGTGGTCAAGGTCAGGGAAACACTGATGATGGTTTTAACTGTTGGACTGCAGAAACTCTGCACGTTCATCCTCCACCTCAACGTTTGCAGCAGAAAGCACTCAGCACTTCCTGCCTTGTTACTGAACGTTGTCACTGAATGTGTATCATGTTCTGCAGAATCATCTGATATGAATGTAACGCCTCGACATGCAGGGACCCAGTGTGACTGCACACACACACACACACACACACACAGAGAACACACACACACACACTCCTCACTGCTGTAACAATAACCTGCCGGTCGTATCGACTGCCTCATTTCACACAGGCTAAATATTTTCTCCTTTGACGAGCTCGTCACTTTACAGTAAATTTCATGTCCAACATGCATCATTAGAGACGCTCTGCTGAGCTTCACGTTCACTTCACTGTTCCTAAAGTGTTCTGCCAGGAGGATGTGGACTCTGCTGGCTGTTACCTGCACCGGGAAACAGAAATAATATGGGTCACTGAAGACTCTCCTCAAACATTCCTCAAAGTGGAAGCATGTGTTGGTGTATAAGAAGCTCTGACAGACTGCACACACCGTCCTCTTTTTGAAAAAACAATGCACGCTCAAATCAAACAGAGGACGTGATTCTGTAAATCTGAATGAACACAGTTATGTGTTGAATTCAGAACACACTAAAAACTAAACTCTGGTGTTCTGGTCGTTATTCTTTGTTACTTTGAAGCAGACTGACTCTTTTACACGAGTCGTTATTTCTTATTTTCATGATTTGTGAGACAACAATCATTGACACGTGAGTAGAACCATACGTTGTTTTAAGACAAAGGGCTGATCATCATGGACATTTAGTCCAATCTGCATCATGGAGACCGTAACCATGGATACACCAACAAGAACCTGGATTACTTTTGTTTTCAAGAAAGAGTTCACACTTGATTATTGTAGTGCAAAATAAAGTTTGTCTGATCTTCATTCACATGTTGTAACATCCAGTCTGTGCGTCAGTAAAGCATGCACACTAAAACAACAAACCATCCGTCCTCCATTTACAAACAATGCTTTCACTCTTTGCTGTCTGACTCATGTTGCGTCGTCGTCTCCTCAGACAGAAGCAGCCCATTATTCTCCTGAAAAGGCTGCGGTGACAATTTATTATTCTCCGATCTGCAGGATTCCTCAGCTGCTGTTCGTGGAGCTCCAGCAGAGGCAGCTTGAGAAAATATTTTTCCTTCTGCAAACCGCCAGCTGACGCTTCAGATTACTGTAACTTCTCCTGGAAGCTCGTTGGTATTCTGCTCCTTCCCACAGCTGTGGAAGCAGGGACAAATATAATGAAACTTCTGGATGTTTGCAGGCGTAATGAATGAAGCAGAGGGAGGAGAGTGGAAGAGATGGATGAGTGAAGGAGAAGAGCTGGTGGAGGGGAAACTAGACAGTGGAAAAGGGATGGAGGATGAGGAAATGGATTAAAAACATACAGATGGGTGTAAAGGAAGAAAAACGAGGAAAGCACACAGAGAGGAGAGAATGAAGGACAGAAGAGGGGTGAAGGCGAGGAGATAGAGAAGATAGGACACTAGATAGGAAGGAAACATGGTGAAAAGCATTGAAACATCCCCTTACATGCCTGTGAAGAAAAGGAAGGAGAGAGGGTGAAGCTGGTGTGAAAGAACGAGGGAGAGAGAGAGAGAGAGAGAGATGGTGCATGGGATGAGAAATGGAAGAAAAAGGGAGGAATTGATGTCGAGGTGGAGGTGGAAGAAAAATGGTGAAAGGTAAAGAATCAAGGAGATAGGACGAGTTGATGGGTGAGGAGGAAAGATGAGAGTGAGAGATGAAAAATGAAAAACAAGAGATGCAGCTGAAAGAGAGATGGATGCAGAGAAGGAGGGATCGGCCTTGGCTTGTGTCCTTGTTTCCTGTGGCTGAATAATTAATGGCAGGTTTAGCTTCCCATTACCTGCTGCTATGCACACACACACACACACACACACACACACACACACACACACACACACACAGTTTAGACATGTGAAACATGTGATGTGCATATTTTACATGTTTTGCGTGAAATACAGGCGTCACATGTGCTAATTCCGTCCTAATCACCACTAATCGCTTTAACACTCAGCGGTCCATGACAATATGCAAACATGACACACACACACACACACACACACACACACACACACACACACACACTCTCTCATCAGTCATATTTGTGTTTTAAAGTAGCACAGAGACGTTTTCCACTTTCCCTCATGGTGAATATCAGATATCAAATGTGGCACATTAACGAGGTCATTGATTTCTTGTTTGTGGTCGTTAACAGAACATTAGAACCTCGTGGTGCTGTGAGTCCTGCCTGTTTCACGTAGCACGCAGGCCTAAAGTAAGATCACATTCCTGTTGAAGTCTCTGACACGCCGGCTTCCCCTCCTCCTGCGTTTTGTTTTTTGGTTGGCAGGTTGTGTAAAATCCTTCATTACCATGACAAACATGAGCTTTATCTGTGGTACTGACTGGCTCTTTGGCACAAAGCAGAACATTGCTCTCATGGACATTCTTGTTTGGTTTCTGTCATACTGATTTAGTTTTCATCCTGCAGCTCTCCTGAAGTCCTGTGTCAACAGTTTAATTGTTGAATCAGATCCAGAGTCAGTGCCTGAATGAATAAACAGTGTTAGAGGGAAAAAGTTCCTCACTGTTTATTTGAGGCTGAGATGTCGGCTGTGATAAAGGGAAACTCTGGCCTGATGTGTTGTTTTCATATCAGCCTCATCAGCACGAACACAGAGAGGAAGATAAGAGGGACAAGAACATTCCTCATTCATGGCTTAATTCATTATATGGAGCTAATTCTCATATCTGCACAGTGTTTCTTGTATTGTATTACTCTCTCCTCCTTGTATCAGGCAGATACTGAATCTCTATCCACCATTTTTGTGCAGACCTCACTCAGGTCTCTGCTGGGCTCTGCAGGATGAAGACACATGCAGCCACAACTTTAGAACCTGAACTGATGAATGTCATTTAGACTGCACTCTGCTGTGTCCTGCTACATCAGCATCTAAAAAGTTAAAATTAAATAAATAAAAATGCATAAAATGAAGCACTGAGCAGTTTTATTTTCTGGTGACCTCCATGAAGACCTGCAAAGCGGAGGCACGAGGGGCTTAACGCCAGCTGCCAGTCCACACTCCATCCTGTGGTCAGTAGGAATGGGAATCGAGAACCGGTTCTTGTTGAGAACCGGTCCCGTGTGTTTCAATTCCATGGAATTGTTTGGCAGTTTATCTAACGATTCTCTTGTCGATTCCAGAAAGCACGACTTATGTTGCATAACTTATGCAAGAAGTTACGCACGCTCGATTCCAGCAAGCACGACAAATTACGCCACGTAACTTACTCAAGTTTCTCACGTGCAGTGCAATCAGTAGTAAACAATGTCACCCACTCGGTTCAAACGCTCCAAAGTTTGATAAAACAGACGTCAACAGGGCGACTTGCAATCATTGCAAAGTGGAGATAACAGTGTCAGGAGGGAACACGACGAACATGCAGAAACATTTGTGCACACAACATGCAATATTTTGAAATGAATGTCGTGTTTTTGACACGCTTCAGACTGGAGATGAATCTCAACCTAGCAGCAGCAGCCAGGCTATGACCTCTGACCTCTGTGGTTACTACTGAAGGTAAATAACACACTGCCTACCATGTTAGCGCCATGTGCTGCTTTGTAAAACATGCTATAACAGTTACATTAAACGAATGCCTTCTGCATTACATTTAGAAGATGACCATGACGAGAGAGAGAGTCTGGCAGCTGTACTAGTACTCGCTCCAGTTCACTACCTCCTCTAGATGATGCTGATCAAACTGTTTGTTCTTCTTTTTTTCACAAATGAGAATCGATAAAGAATCGAATCGTTAAGCAGAATCGATAAAGAATCGAATCGTTAAGCAGAATCGATAAAGAATCGAATCGTTAAGCAGAATCGATAATGGAATCGGAAACGTAAAAATCTCATCAATTCCCATCCCTAGTGGTCAGTGCTGGAAGTCTCTACAGACTGAGCTGCTGCTGCCTCCAACAGGCTGACACCACCTGCACCAGGTATGTTTCCCACCTAACCTGAATCCTTACTTAAAGCTCTGTGTGCTAATCCTGTCTTATAATGTGTCTCTTAGTGGAAAAAGGTCCCGTTCCTCAGGACTGAGCTCTGCAGTTAGACCCTCATGTCTGTGTCTGTTTATTTCCTCTCTCAGCGTCTCTTCATCCCACCTGCTGACAGACACAGTCCAGCTGGTCGCTGTGGGAGGAAGGTGGGAGGGTTCACAGTAAAATAGATTAGTGACAATCAATTAACTGTGGATACAATGTAGAGAGTGGGACGAGGACAGAAAGCTCCCAGAAACAAGAAGGAGGAAGATGAAGAGAAGTGCACACAGAGAGACGGATGAGAGGTCAGAGGCAGCGAGCTATAAATAGAGCAATAATAAGAGAGAGAGCATTGTTCACACGTCTGAGGCTCTTCACCTCCACCTCATGCTCACAGGTTCATCCTCATGTCTTATAGCTGCTTTCAGGTGTTGTCACTTAACAACAGCAGAGTGTGTGTGTGTGTGTGTGTGTGTGTGTGTGTTTGTTTGTTCTGTGTGAGTCTTTCGCATTTATTGTGTGTAGACTGGCAGCTTGAAAAACTACATTACAGATTTTTCCAGCATCAGAAAAAAAAAGACGGAGAATATAACCATGAAACATGCAGATACACTAGATAATAATAATAATGATAACATGGTTTATGTGGCAGGTTGCTGTATGCACATGAGGTGGGTGGATGTTGGGACATACTGAGCTGAAACAATGAGAATAAAACATTTACAGGTGCGGCTCCTGACTCTGTGTGTTACCAGTTCATCACAGGGCTGACACAGACAGACAGACAATCACTCACACCTCTGGCCAATCTAAAGACACCAATTAACCTGCTGCGATGAATAAAAGGGCCGAAGTCAGAGCAAGTTAAAGATGCAGTCACAGAGAGAACTCCCAGAAGTCCCGACCACAAACTCCAGATAGGCTGCAGGTTCCAGCCTCTCCGGGGCTGCAGCCATGGCGACTTCATCGTCGTCATAAATTCATATTTATTCTGATTTAAAATGTGACTGGGGATACTGATATATGTCTCCACACACACACACACACACATGTTTCAACATTCACTCACACATGAGCTTATTAGACTCACACACAAAGCCCACAACCATGCACACATTACTTCACATACACTCGCACACACACACACACACATTACTTATTCAAAATATTCTCCTGTGTGTCTCCCCGGGGTTTCTTTGTCTCTCTGCCCTCGTTAGTCGAGACGAGGCGGAGGGAGCTCACAATGGCATGATAATTAGCTGAAGCTCAGTGTCAGGTGGGCTGAGCTGCTTTTGAATTTGGACCGTCACAGAATGGACAGTGGAGAGAGAAAGGATGAGGAGAGGTGAGGAGGCGAGGGGAAACACAGGGTGAGACGAAGTGGAGGAAATTAGACGGATGGGAGAGGAGGAAACATGAAAGGAAGGTGGAGAGAGAAGAGAGTAAGAACAAAGAGGGGGGAGGTCAGGAGAGTGGACTGTGAGGGAAGACGGGATAAATGAGAGTTTAAGGAGAAGAAGAGGTGAGCAGAGGTGGAGACGACAGAAAAACTGGAGACAGAGAGAGAGAGAGCAACAGAAAGTGAGAGGTTACAATAAAACGCCATTTGAAAACTAGAGAGAGAGAGACATTACACACTCGCCGAGCAGAGATGGAAATTGCCTGACATTAAAACAGCACTTATATTTCATAAACAATAAGAAAGATGGGGAGAGAGAGAGAAAAGGCTCGTGACATTAAAAGTACATTTGCATTTTCATGCTGAAGGAAAGAAGAGAGAGAAACAGAAGAACAAAGATAATTAGACGTGGAAAGATAAAACAAATCTTCTGCATTAAAAAGACATTTAACATTTCCCATAACTAAAGAGAACGAGGAGGAGAGGCCGATCGACTGATGGAGGGGAGAGGAATGAAATATAAGTAGTAATATTCACTGATGTCATGGTAATAGTCCAGCTGCACACACTGGATCCCACAGCTCCCATATTGGAAAATGAAAACACCTCTTCATTAGACCGCCTACCTGCCTTTTTTATTGTTATGACGCCTTTTTGCAATCCTTCTGATTCATATTTCAGCCGTGCAGCTGGTGAGGGATCGTAGGTAACTCTGGCTGGTACCACTGAGCTCGTACACGTCGATTCCACCAGAATCGGCTCTATGATGTTTTTGGTCCGTTATCCACGCAGCTTCACGCCACGGACATGAAGTGTCTCATCAGATTTGATGCACGTGCTCAGATTTGGTCATTTCACTAAATGTTTGCTTCGTCCATGGGTAAGTCGTTAGTTTGATTGGATTCTCAATGTGTCTGACTTCCTGCCAGCTCAATCTTCTCTGTGCTGCTTCGCCTCCGTCAGAAATAAACCAGCTGTGTATTCTCTCCGAGCAGAGTGGAGGGAAACACTTCTCCTGCAGCACTTCTGATGGATCACCATCATGTTGTCCATCAGGTTGTTACATTGTGTTATGATTGGCTGCTGAGGCAAGTGTGTAACACTAACTACATGCAGAGACATTCACGTGCAGTGAACTGACACCAGTCATGTCTGACAGAAACACATTCATGGCTGATGCTGCTAACATTCTGGTGCTGATGTAAAGAGCAGACACAGTCACACTCCCAACAACAAAGCGAGCTCCCACGTGGTCTGTGTTTGCTGTCAGTGACTGGTCAGTGGCTGCTGTTGGAGATCTGGATCAGACAAAGTGCAAAACATTTTGTTAGGAAACACCAAAGTCCACTGTGACTTCATCGCCACAGAAGACTGAACCCTGTTTTCATGCTGAGCGATATTCCTCGTGGCGAGTAAACTGAGCTTGATGTGTAAATCAGTGATCGGTCCAAACAGAGTTCAGATTCGAGCTCATCAGAGAAACAAGGCGAAGCAGAGGAGGAGGGGAACGGTTTAATCCAGCCACGATAAAACACCCTGAAACATTTACATCTTCAGCAGAGGTGAGAATCATTACACACCTGCTGGCTGCCTCGAAAAAGAATCACATCACTTCATCTGAATTTAACCTGGACCACAGAGCTGCCAAAGCACTGCATTACATTTCCCTGCCTGGCTAATAGAAGCTGCAGCTGTAATTCAGACGTTTCAACGAGCGCCATTCATCAAGCTGTCAGCGAGAGCACAAACACTGTGGACCTAATGCTAGATAACCATAACTCTGACCAGGGCCATGCTGACTGATGTAAGAACAAGACTGAAACATGTGAGAGAATTATAATTATATTTATAATTATAATTATAATAACACCTGCAGCTTCAAGTTTGGAACTGATGCATCCAAAGATCAGTGAGATGTCCCAAACACATCTCACTGACATCACATGAACTTTAATTGATTCTCTCGTTATGCAGTAAAATGCATCACAGCTGGAGCGTTTTAAGTAGCTGCTGCTGCGCATTACTCGGTCGCCCCGGCGCTGTCAGGCTGAATTCTGGTTCCTGTGTGCTCCTGCTGTGGTTTAAGATCTCCGAGCCTTAGTGCAGAGACGATGTTAGAAACAGCCTGTGATGAGTCTAAAAGCTCCTGTGAGGCTTCCTCTGTGCTGAACTCAGCCCACAATGTCTCTGTACTGCCAGGCTGCATCTGCATGTCTCCAGGCTCGCTGCTCCCACATCTGACTTTTAAATATTTGTAGGAATCTTCCAGTCTTACAGGAAACATTCATATTTAGGTCAGTTTACCCAAATCACACAAAAAAAAAAAACTTTGCAGATGAATTTAATGGAAGTATTTCAATATGATGATCAAAACAAGAAACTTCCCACCATGCTGTCAACATGGGAGATGTAGTTTAAATAAAAACTACAAACACTTGGTGTGCAGCACAGTTTCAGTCAGCGATTCAAGTTCAACATTCGTCCTCTGTGTAAACCTGTCCTGACGTCACTCATTGGTTTGTGGGCGACCTTTTTAAAGCCGTGTGTTTATAAAGAGAGACCAAACTATTTTTCCATAAAGCTCAATACAATCAGACTTCTTATAGCTGCCCCCTGCTGGCAACTAGAAAGAATGCAGGTCAAAATAACTGTCCACTAATTATGTACTGTCCCTGGTTCCCATCAGTTCATGTCACCTGGTTCTGACACACCTGCTCCGTGTCGGTCTGCTCAGGCCACAGGCTCTCAGACTTTATTCTGACCTCTGCCTGTCTTAACGGCTGAATAAAGTCTGCTGTCAGAACTGAGTGTCCAAACTTTGTTTTTATGATTTTGTAAGTTTATGATCAGGAATCAATCAAAATGTAAAAGTGGAATTTCACCATGGTGCACATTGTGAAGATCTGAAGCTGTGCGACGTCTCAAAGCCACAATCCTCTGTGGGTTTGTCACTACATGTGGCCTCACAAGTCATTTCATTAGTTGCATGATTAATATTTTTTTAGTGTGCATATTTAAAACAGGGTTGAATGATATATTATCACGTGTCGTGCAGCCGGGGCTCAAATCTGATTTCCCCGTGTGCTGCATGTATTCACACATTGTGGTTCTGATCCATACGACATATCTAATTAAAATACATAATGCATGATATCAGGTGTAGAAATATGAGGCCCAGTCCTCTTCATACAGTATGAGGAACAGTATCACAGCTGTATGCTTTGTGTAATGACAGTGTTCAGTCTCTTTACAGAGAGATTATGTTGATGGATTTTGTTATTAAACATATTTTGTAAAGCCCTAATGAGATTTATATCAAATGAGCACTGGCCTTATTTAACGGGCTCCACATCAATAATTAATCACAGCATCTGAACATCAAACAGCTCTTTGAGCTGGTGTTGGTAATTCTAACCTCCACCCATCCTTTCCGTCCTCCCTCCGTCCTCCCTCCTTCCTCTCTCCTTCCTCCTTTCAGCCTTGTCACGACCAGTTATTTCTTTCTCAGAAAAAATGAAAAATAACATCAGCAATATTTTCCAAGGCAGCGACCTTGCAGAACATTTCTCGGGCCCTGTGTGTTTTTCTCTCTTGCTCTGGGGCTGAAGAGTTTGTCAGTTTTCCTGCTCGTTATAAATGCATTAACGGCCATCAGCAGTCCGACGGTTCTGATGGGTCTGATGGAATCTGCACCCGTCCACACAGTCATGTGATTACTCGGACCGGAAGATGAAGAACACTGGAAGTCTACAGTCCACAGCACAGGTGGAAGGACGCAAACTACAGGCACAGCGAGGCCCGGGAGATTCTGAACAGGTGAGCTGTGTAAAAATTCACTCAGTCGTCATGAACACGGAGATTAGCTCTAAATGTAACATCCCACACAGACACAGTATCTCTGAACGTGAACATGAGCTGAGATTCAGTCTCGCAAACAACTTTCTTTATTTATTTCATCTCAGAAATGATCCTCACGTCGCCGCCTGTGCGATGGAAAACAGCATTAATATTAGACTGAGATGATATTTGGAGTTTAGACGTCTCTTCCATAACAAAGCAGCTGTTTCATATAAAAGATGTTTAGAATCAATATTCAGGCCGACTCCAACATATTTACTGCAACAACAAAATGATCCGTCAGCAGGGGAAGTGAAGGCGACGGAGAGCTGAACGCATGTTCACATGTTACCATAGTAACATCAGTATCTAACTAACATTGGATAACTATGTAAAAGAAAAACGGGTGAAGTGGACCACACACGTCCAGCTGGTTAAATACCAGAGCCACTCAGTTCTGACTGGACCGTCTGTTCCTGATTCACAGCAACATCTTTTCCAAAAAACATATTGCTCCTTTGTTTGTGCAGATTTCTTTGACTCAGTCAACTCGCTTAATTAAACCCGTAACATGATGATGATGAAACACAGAGAGAAAAAACAGCCTCTTCAGGCTTCATGTCAGGTACTGAATCCACCTGTCGGGCCCGATTTAACCAGAGTGACCCGTGTGTCCACTAACAGCATTTTGTTTTAGCATTCTGCCTTGAGAGAGGACTGACATGATGAAGGTGCTCTCACATGTCGAGTGTCCTTTGGGTCAACAAGTGCTCGAGTGTCTGAAGGGAGGACGCTCTTGTCGTTGTACCAGGTCAAAAACACTTCGATTAGCTGAAAGTTTCCATCTTCTCTTCTTTTTTTTAAAACTTTCCTCTGTCTATTAATTTATGACCACACTGAAAATCTCTGACTTTATAATTACCGTGCTGACATTACTTAATTGTTGCGTGGCCCTTTAATTTGAGGGCTGTCGGCCTGAAATTAAAGGGGCCAAGTAATCTGACTTCTCTCAGCTCGTGTTGTAGATGAGCGCGAAGCATCGACTGTTTCCTCTGAGAAACACAAGCTGACACACACTTACACATTCTCATTATCCAGAAGCATCTCAGGGACTGCTCGTATCGTCCTTCATGTCAGGACATGTCCATTATTTAGACACTTAGAGACTCTTAATTATAACTTAGAATAAATTAAACATCACAACATGATTCTATAACAATTCCACTTAATGCTGATTTATGTCGCCAAGAAGGAAATCGAGGCACGTTCAACCCCTGCTGGCAGAAAGAAAGACTCCTGAAAGATACAATGTTGAGGCAGCATCCACGAGAAGAAGCAGATCCGTGTCAGTACACGGGAAACTGATGGTCTGTGTGAAATGAAATGAGCTGCATGTGCAGCTCAGACGTTGCTGTGATGTTCGGTAATGTGCTGATGCTCTGCTAATATGAGCAGGACCACATGGGCGGCCAATCAGGGCACAGGATTTTCAGGCGATCTGAGACATCTGAGAGATGGACAAAGACAAAGACAGTGCAGAAAGCATGTTGAATATGTTCAGCAGAGCTCTGTGCTCCTGTAATGCTGAATTCTGGTGAACACCAGGAAAGAGAACTGGCTTTGTGTTTCAGTTCAGTCCTGTGGGATTCAGACAACCTTGTAGGTACAGTGGAGGACATGTGTGGGACATGTTCCAGTGGGCTGGCAGTGAGTTCTTCCAGCTGTCATTTAAGATTGCATGAGGTGGTTTCATTTAAGGACGGGACACGATCTCAAGGGATTTTCAGCCCGTCCAGTCTTAAAGACAACACAGTTTCCTCCAGTACTTGACAAAAAAAAAAGAAATAGGTTTTGTTCAGGGATTTGGTCTTGTTGATCTAGAACAATCCAGCAGGAACAGAGTGAGTGTGGAAATAAAGAACAGGCACGATCTCCTCCTGCTTTTTTCTCTTTTATTGTCTTTGTTTCCTGGGAATAAAACAGCAGCAAACAGCATGAATATGTGCACACACACGCCACAGTTGTACACACACAGTATAACTGGACCTCAGGGAATGTGCAGGAAGTCAAATGAGTCCCCGGAGACACACTTAAAACCCAGTTTAATAATCCGGAACCTTCCTGTGAGCAGACTGCAGTACATTTACTACATTTCCATATAAGAGAGATTCACACCTACTGTATGTACATCAAAATAAATACATGTACTCATGAATAAATTACAGGCATGAAGAAAGGAAAAGCTTTCCTTACATGAAGTCTGATTTCAGTCACAGCAGCTGATGCTGACCTGCAGGTTTGGACGGTTCGTGCCAAAGAAAAGAGCGTCTGATGGCGAGGTGAAGCGGTGAACATATTCTCTTCTAGCAGACACTTCAACAGATATCGATTTTTATGAGGTGCATCTTTTTTATGAGGCTAAAATACATTTTTTCTGGTGACCCCATCTGCAGCAGTTCACAGCTCTACCTCTGTACCAGGATCCCTGTCGACTCCAGACTGGATATTACCACACTACTGTAGCACAACTATCCCTTTAAATCTGAGTATTCACTCTGTTTACATCATTGTCAATTGAATATTTTTGGGTTTTGGACTTGATAGGACAAGAAAAGCAATGTGAAGATGTCACATCAGCAAAGTTTTTATACAATAAATGATTAAAAGCATGCTTAAATCCGACATATGACAAACTAAAGTAAACTACTGTGTATAAAAATGTGCCAGCAGCACATGTAGCACTGATTGGGCAGGATGTTTAGGGATGTAGCGACACCACCTTCATCGTTTTTCATGTGGGTTCTGACCACTCTTTAAACATCTGTCTGTAGAGAAGTGTTGTACTGAAGACACGTCTGTGTCAGCCCTAAAACAATGGACAGCATCAGGAGGAGAGCGTGGGAGCCTGACAGACTCGGATGTGCCTGGGTCAGATATATTGCTGCTTTCATGCAACATTCATTTGCATTCGTCGTTACCAAAAGCTAAAGAAAGTTATAAAGAGGCTGCTCAAAGTGTCTCGATAAATCTTCTGCCTGACAATCTGCATCACGACCGCGCTAAACCATTACTCAAAATAACTCTTTATTCCCATCAGCACCCACACGTCACGTCTGAATGGAGAGAAAAAGAAGCTTTCAGTTCACACTTCCATCACAAACAAACGTCCCATTGTTCGAGCTCACCACCTCACTGTTCTTCTCGTCAGCTGCTCATGTAACTCCACGTCTCTCATTACTGACCACAGCTGCTTTCACCCTGCACTGACACTAGAAGAGAGAAGAGAAGTGTACTTCCTCTACTGACACCTGCATTATTTATTTCCTGCAGGCGTCTGCTCGGAGACACAACAGGTTTTATCTTCTGTTCTGTATGTGTCACATACAGCAGCATACATGTAACACCTCCTGTCATGCATCCTATTTTAAACCTTATTTCACGAGGTTTAAATTAAATTAATTCACACTTTAGGCGTGAGTGTGAATTGTTGTTTGTCTCGATGTGTCAGCCCTGCGATGATCTGCCGACCTGTCCAGGGCTTCTCGCCCAATCAGCTGGGATCGGCTCCAGTCCCCCCTGCTGGAAATCTAATTAAAGGATCAACACAAAGAATTAAATGTTGTATCTGCAGCGTGCAGCAAGAGCTCATGATGGATGTGCAGCACGTCTCTGCTGGGGTTTGCTTCAGTGAGTCAGTGTACATTATGTCTGCATCTATAGGTGTATGTGCATCTATGTGAATGCATACAGGGTCAGTATTATCTCGCAATGTTCCAGGATGTTCTGGCTTCTCTGCCGGCCCGCGCTTCACCCTTTTACAAAGTTTTTATTAAACACCAAAAACGACAAATCAAATCAAATCAAACAGGCAGCCTCGTATCCCAAAGATTTACATTCATACTGGATGTTATTCTTTACTTCACATCTAATGTTCAACACCGTGCGGCACAGGAAATAATGTGTCTGTATGTGGCGAGGCAGAAGGTCAGAGCTCCCTTCATGTTTCACATGCTGCACCAGAGTTTACGGAGCTGTGGACAAACTACATTATGTGCATAGTTCAGGGGGAATGGGAGATTGTAGCATTCAAAACACAGAAAGTGGAAAGTGTTTTGGGACTCAGTCGGTTCTCACTGCCCAGACAGAGGCTGCTTTCTGGGGGACAGTTACCAAAAGAGATCCCACACTTTGTGACTGTCAACTTTGTCTTTGAGACAGAGCTACAACATTCGATAAACTCTGGAGTCTAGACGGTTAAAGTGTCGGCTGATGCTCTGAACCAAATATTAAAGTTTGCCGGCTGTTCGAGCACCAAAGCTGCAGAAGCTCTGTGACAACACGCAGAGGAATAAACCTCAGGTTATTAATTTCATGCAGCAGATTCAGGAGCTCCACTTCACCTTTCAACCTGCTCGGAGGAAGCTGTGTGTGTGTGTGTGTGTGTGTGTGTGTGTGTGTGTGTGTCCTGCTTTATTGAATCCAAATGCACTCTTGAGTTATGCACATTTTTATGTTAATACAAGCATTTATTTGGAATGTGTCCTTTATTTATTGCAGCAGCTTTCATAACCAGCGATAAGCAGAGAAATGTCAAAGCATCAGTACATTAGTGCATTACGTGTGTGTGTGTGTGTGTGTGTGTGTGTGTGTGTGTATCCTTTTGTCTGTGCCATACTAATCATTGTAATGACTTTTACACAGGAACACAGATGATTTCCATTGGCCATAATAAGCATAATAAAATGTCAACTTACCCATAAATCCTGCACGTTGTTGTTGTGTGTCTGCAGAGATAGAGTAAAATATTGTATGTTTACTGTATAATAACACATGTATGTGCATTAGAACATGTGTGTGGTGACATATTGACATTCATCATC
Organism: Larimichthys crocea; assembly: GCF_000972845.2. Classification (NCBI taxonomy): domain Eukaryota; kingdom Metazoa; phylum Chordata; class Actinopteri; family Sciaenidae; genus Larimichthys; species Larimichthys crocea. The sequence goes on from NC_040017.1 coordinate 27,786,626, forward strand.
AGGTCATTGGCTCCTCTTGCAGAGTTGATGATGGAGGTGGATGTTTGAGCAGCCAGGCTTCATTCAGCTCCACCTCTTTGCACATCTTTGGATTGGTGGGCAGCCAGCGAAGGCAGGACGGCGGTGAAGAACAGAACGGACAGAGAACTGTGCAAGGATCATACATCCCATCTTCACTGTGAATGTTTGGGATCCTTCAGGAAGTGAAGGGCAGGTTGGTGACACCTTGATCACCTTTCTCCAGGTTTAAAATCTGCGTTTGTGCAGGAAGGATTCATTTTAATTTGAATGTAGAGAAACTATCCTTCTTCTATTCAAACTAATGCCTCGGGATGCTCGTCAGATGAACCACAGACGTGAAAACTGGGAGTAATCTTCCCACAATTGTCCAAAATCTGCCATCTGTCTCACTCACATCTTAAACTCCATCTTAAAATCCATCTCCAAGACTAAAAACAGAAGACTGGCAGGATGAGAACAGACACATTAACATCTCTCTGTCATCATCCTCTCCTTCCTCTTTTTATTAAATTACCTTTTCTTCCTCTTCCTTCCTTTTCCCTTCAGTGTTCCTCCTGCTTCTCTGCCTCCTTCCCTTTCCTCCTCTCCTCATCTTTCCTCCTCATTATCGTTCAAACAGTTCCTCTGCATCCTTCTCTCCTGGGCTTCGCTCTGCATGTTGGTCTGTGTCATGTGATAAACCTTCGTGTGCAGAGCTGAACGGCATTCTGGGATTTGAGACCATATTATGTGGGTTACTGCTTCAGAACACACGAGATGACGAGGGAACATCCGAGGGAACATCCGAGGGAACAACCGAGGGAACATCAGGGGGAACATCACAGGGAACATCCGAGGGAACATCCGAGGGAACATCAGGGGGAACAACCGGGGGAACATCAGAGGGAACATCCGAGGGAACATCCGAGGGAACATCCTTCCTTCCTTTCTTCGTTATTTCCTTCCTTCCTTCCCTCCTCCGTTCCTTCCTCCGTTCCTTCCTTCCTTCCCTCCTCCGTTCCTTCCTCCGTTCCTTCCTTAGTTCGTCCGTTCCTTCCTTCTTTCCTTCCTTCCTTCCTCCGTTCCTTCCTTAGTTCGTTCGTTCGTTCGTTCGTTCCTTCCTTCCTTCCTCCGTTCCTTCCTTCCTTAGTTCGTCCGTTCCTTCCTTCCTTCCTTCCTCCGTTCCTCCGTTCCTTCCTTCCTCCGTTTATTCCTCCAGTCCTTCCTTCCTTCCTTCCTTCCTTTCTTCCTCCGGTCCTTCTTTCCTTAGTTCGTCCATTCCTTCCTTCCTTTCTTCCTCCGGTCCTTCCTTCCTTCCTTCCTTAGTTCATCCTTTCCTCCCTTCCATCCTTCCTTCTTCCCTCTGTTCCTTCCTCCGTTCCTACCTTCCTTCCTTCCTTCCTTTCTCCGTTCCTTCTTTCCTTCCTTCCTTCCTTCCTTCCTTCCTTCCTCTGTTCCTTCCTTCCTTCGTTCGTCCGTTCCTTCCTTCCTGTTCGTCCGTTCCTTCCTTCCTGTTCGTCCGTTCCTTCCTTCCTTCCTTCCTTCCTTCCTTCCTTCCTTCCTTTCTCTCTCTTCATTTCACAGCTGCCTGCAGCAGCTTTTGTGTTTTCGTGCTGAACGCTTGTGTGTCACAGCAAGTGGCATCATGGGCGATGAGAGTGGGACATTAGTCACACTATGCACTGAGTCACATGTGCACATTTTCAGTAACACACACACACACACACACACACACACACACACACACACCATCATCACTGAAAGATTTATGTGCTTCACAGGTAAACGGAGAGAGAGAGGGGGCAGGAGGAGAAACAAAAGAAAAGTGGTGATGCAGACGGAAGAGGCTCGGAGGAGAAGTTACATAAAGAAATTATTAATGACTGACTCCTTCATGAAAATGAGACACTTCATGTTTTAGAGTTGCAGATTGGATAAACTGCAGCAGCTGTGTCTCATTTTCGGAGACCTGTTGATTCCTTCAGGATGGTGGATGGTGGATTAGATTTGATGGATTCAGCTTCAGCTTCTGCTTTAAATGTCAGACACGCTGCTGCCTCACCGCTGGCTTTACTCGCTGCCTCGACGATGTTGATTCCTTATTCAAATTCAGGGCAAACATAAAACCTGTCTGTTAAAACAACTCTCTGAATGTATCTGGAAGTCTCCTGTCCAAAACATTATGTTGACTTTAGGTGAGGTGAGTGAGGTAACTGACGCGGGCAGAGGAGATGTTGGACTATCAGCCTGGACGTTCTTCAGACGTCTTGAGGACCTCGTTAAAACGTCCTTAACTTTTGTTCATCGTTTGCAGCCACTCTGTTTTGGTCTCTTCTTTCTTGGTTTACGTGCTTCTGTTTTTCTTGCACAGGGTGTTTTATTCACCAGCTCGAGCTGCTCTGTGCTGGTTCACACAGCTGCTCCACGTCGAGAGCTGACCGAGCCAACAGGAAGTCAGACACAGAAACGTAGTCTGTGTGGAGCAGCAGAGGGGAGATGCTTCTGGGAAGCTACTGAAACTGGCTGTGGAGCTTCTGGTGGAGTTACAGTTATCGTCTCGAGCGGATACGATCAGGTCTGACAGCCAGAACACAAACTCATCCAAACTCCACAGCCACTCCTGCAAACACGCATGTTGGTCTAACGGCACGTTCATCTCTGATGGAGAGTTTTTAAAGCTGCATTGCAAACACACAGTTTAAACTCTTTTACTTCATATAATACTGTCTGCATGTGTTTGGTCAGCTGTGATGTGTCCTTTAAGGTGAGGCAACAACACACACACACACACACACACCATCACAGTTGATTTTCCAGGCTGGTTCAGTCTTGAGGAGAAAAGGATTGGCTGAGCAGTGACGGAGGAGCTCGCCAATTTACTGTGTTTTTGTGCAGAGCGTGTTAACGGTGGCAGATTATCTCACAGTGCATGAAGATAAGTGACAAGTCTTGTTAGAGGAAACTCGCTCAGCCCACGAGGAGGAGGAGGAGGAGGAGGAGGAGGAGGGCAGGAATAACAATACACTCGGCTCCGTAAAGATCAAAAGTTGCATTTTGTAGCTGTGAAGACATCACACACACATCACACACTCTGTAAACAACCCAAAGAGGACAGAGGGAGGAATGAGCGGAGAGTGTGATGAGATGAAAGAGTGATGAAGACGTCGCAGACGAGCAGCAGAGATCAGAATAAACCAAAGCAGAGCTCAGTCCAACTCTTTAAACCCACTCAAGTGTCACTGCTGACACACACACACACACACACATTTTGCAGCACTTGTTGACGTGTGTGTGAAGCAGTGAGTGTGTTTGTTGGAGCAGAGCGGGCTGTGAAGTTCTACCTGACCCGCGTTCAAATGTTCTGTTGTCAGCTGAGTCACTTCTTCACTGCTGAGCAGAGACGAGCAGGCGGCCTGGAGGGATTCACTTCATCCCGAGCCAATAGATACCCCCTGCCCACACACACACACACACAACAATGAGTCACACATCATGGCTGAACACACACATCAACAAACAGTTTTACAGTACACACCACAGCCAGAGCTGCTGCAGCTGTAATTACAGTTTGGATGTTGGTCTTTGCAGCCTGCATGATTGTCTGAGCGTTCAGATTTCAGGATTGTGGAGGGGGGGGCGTGCTGCATCGGCTGCAGAGGAGAGGTGTGGGGAGGGCTCAGGAGAGCAGCCAGGTGAGAGTGATCAGCACACCTGACGCCAACTGTCCAATCACTCTCTCCCTTTTTCCAACACAGAAGCGTGCTGGACCAGAGAGCAGTACGGGCAGAGGTCTGGGCCTGCGATCGGCTGCAGAGTGTCTCATTTGTGGCATATCCTGAAATAAATAAAAAGCCATTAAGAAACGGGCCTTGGACTCGGACTGTTTGTGCTGAGAGAACCCATAGTGGCAGTAAGCGTGTCACAAGGATGTATCACTACAACGAGTAGGAGCCAGTATGAGGAGAAAAGACTTTAAGTCAAGTTAAGAAAATGTTATATCATCTCCGATAACACTCAAAGTCTCCACAGAGAGTTCTTTTTTCTTACTAGAAGGTTTACTTTATTAATCCCCATGAGGGAATTCTGAGTTTACTCACATAAAAAACACACGCACACAGGTGATGGGATGCCACGTAGCAGCACCAAAGGAACAGTTAGGGGTTGGTTCCTTCCTTAAAGGAGCTGAACTGGACACTGTCCAGCTCCCAAACTGGACTTTAACCAGCCCGGTCCCTGCAGAGCGAGCTGCTGCTGCCCCACAGGAAGATTAGAGGACAATATTAATGTGCATTCTGAATTATGCAGCAGCAGGATTTCAGCCTTTATCCCTCCAATAAGCCTCAACACTTTAATTCCACTCAACACTTGAATAAACTAATGAGGATGTTGTTATCGGCCCAGTGTTAAGGAGCTCTCACTGACTTTCCTCTGTCTCTTATAGAGGACAACGTCACAGAGCGGAGACATCCAGGACGAGCACATATAGAAATACACTTCCTTTACAAACCATGAACTTTGTTGAGACTCTGCTGCCATGATGACGATGTCTCACACACAGTCCCATCATGCATGTTTACAGTGGAACAATGATCCCAACACATGTTCATGTCATGATCAGGATACTTTCCAAATGAAAATCAACTAAACCATTGACATGAAGCAGATTAAACACGTGTTTGTGTATGATTAAAGGGTTCATAGTGTCTGAGTTATTCTGACTAAGCCCTTCCTGGAAGCCTGGCGGTCCAGGATTGGAGCGGCACCTTCACTGATCAACCAATCAGAAGGAGCCAATCCACCAAGGCACTGTGGAGGGGGCGTGGTGCATCAGCTGCAGGAGACAGGTGTGGCACACCTGTTCACTGTTAACCAATCACTGTCCCCTTTAACAGTGCTGTGCTGGACCTTCAGGGAGGCTTCATTGTGACAAATTGTGAATATTAGCCAGTGTGTTTTTGTTTGTGGAGGTTTTTTTTGTTGTTACAGGGTCTGGGCAGGTTTAGTTTAGTTATTCACTAAATTTAGTTTATACCAAGAAGATCTAATTTGTTACTTCCTGTTGAGCTGGGACGTTACACAATCTGAAGGTGCAGACGAGAGGTGCAAACACTGTGTCACATCAGTCTTCATGAGTTCCTCCTGCAGCTCAGGTTCAGGTTCTCACTTTGTGATCTAAATATTTAAACAAGTGTTAACATGGACTGCACAGACGCTTCTGAAGATCTAAACTAATGTTGACAGTTTGAGATGAACCAACAGTTTTCGTCAGTGTGTGACATGGCTCCTTCAGTGTCTGCATGTTTGCTCTCTCTCTGCGCCACGTTCAGGTTTGATTAGGAAGTTAAACGAGCAGCAGGAAGTGCAGCCTGAGAAAGATGAGACGCACTAAAAGTTTGAAAGTGCCTGACTCAGTTTTATGTGGAAATCAGTCGAGTGATGAGAAGCTACCCCAGAGCTCCCTGCCTCAGTTTAACCCTCTGTGCACACACACCTTTATGTAAAAGTTATATAATGCAGAATAAAGAGAGAAATGAAAGGGAATGTTTATGTTGCATTAAATCTGGAAATAAAACACAGAGAGGTGCTTCTGATTTTGATTGACTTGTAAAAGTGGAAGCTGAGGCTGCACAGCTCTGCAGCGTTCAGCCACTGAGCACGCTGAACGTCCTGGAGGGGGTGTGTGTGTGTGTGTGTGTGTGTGTGTTCTGTTTGAGAAACACTTCACACCAGCGCTGCTTGGTCTGCTTTAAACGTTCCAGAGTTGGTTTCCTCCGGATAGTCCGGTTCGTTTGGGCAGGTGTGAAAGCTCATCTGAACTCTAAACACACACACACACAGGTAAGTGTGTGTGTGTGTGTGTGTAATCTGCTTTCTGTCACTGTTTGTTCATCCGCTGATTAGTGTGTCAATAAACAACCGAAGCAGCATGGGGAGGGGAGGGGCGGGGCACAGGCCTTAACCAATGACTGTTGCAGTGCATTGTGGGATTTGTAGTATGAGTGGTGGGAGTGCGATTTACCGGCGGGCCTTGAGTTTGACATCCTGACGGTGTGACAGACATTAACACGTGATGAGTGATGGGATTGTGCTGTACTGTAAACATGTATCAACCTCATGTTTACACGTCTCGTCATAAAAATTAGATTTGAAGCATCGATAAACTCTTCAGGTCGTGACTTCAGCCCAGGCCTGTTTGCCTGCTGCAGATGTCCATGACATGTTTGTGCATGATTTTCCTCGAGGTGTAGATTCATCAAACCACCTGACATACCTCAAAAATGTCTGACCCAGACTCACAGTGACATGTACTGAGCTTGCAAGCTTGTTTTTATTGCACACAGGCGGTGCAGAGAGAAGTGAATGAGTTCTTGTTGAACCACTATTGAAATGCCAAACGCCTTCGCGCTAAAGGCGTCTCCTGTGTTAAACTGAGCATTTTCCCTCAGCGCTTCAATTACTGGAGACACTGAACTCTCTGCAGTCGAGTTTATGCGACAACGCTTCATAAACTTTACTCATTAAAACACGTTCACTTCATTTCTGAAGCTTTATTTC